>NW_011351700.1:2280421-2321394 GCF_000735185.1 Notothenia coriiceps | reverse complement strand
AATACGTTATTTCATATATATTGAATATTTATATGTGTATTTGTCGGGCATTGCCGTTGAAAGCGCTGGAGACGCTTACATATGCCAGGCCTGTAGGTGCTGTTCTCACAGAATCAGCCAGAGACAGTGTTAAATTGAGGAAATGAGGAACTAAATATGACTGTTTGGTATTTTGAAAAATAAAAAGTATAAATATGCCTTATATAGGTATGGTCCTACACTATATTATTCAAATATAGCATGATAGGTCCACTTTAAAAGTAAGGGTGACCCCAGTCCTGTGAGTAATGACTGACATCACACTGGCTAAAGAAGACATGTAAAGGTTTTCTTTCATAGTCACACCTTCAAGTGCTGACCCTAATATAATCACCTCATTGCAGAGTCATCACAAGTGTACGGGTACAGAGTGCTTCAGCAATTATTGCAGGACTGTAAGGAACTGGAATGACTGGGCAATGCAAATATTCCAGCTCAGGGATCGATTTCATGTCCGCTGCGATGAGGTGGCCTACAGTAATGAGGTTTGAGCTGCATCGGGTAATCAATTAGGGGACCTGGGGTCAGATCCTACTGTGTACTCTAAAGTGGTTCCATCCATTTTCTTCCAGTTCATTCATAGAACAAGCAATTGTGTATGTGGGCACAAGCAACTATTTGTACAACATACTCATAATGCTGAGTGTATGTATTTCCCACATTGTAACTTTGTACCTTATAATTTCCAAAGATATATTTTCTTGGAATATACATTTGTAACACACAAAACAAAGACAGCTATACCAATAGGGACCAAATAAACATGTCATTGCTCGATGTCCTACATTGCAGAAGGGACACAGCAAGGACATGCATGTGCTCTTTTACAAGTATACATTCTGCTTGCATTTCTTTGGTAGCATTACCTTTTTTAAGTTTAATAACTGAACTGTCAAGGTTGTAGCTTTCACCCTCTCGATCTTCTATAACTGATTGACAGTGATTTAACCATGCTTGCAGATCCATTTTCTACATTTCAACACATTGAAATGTATAAAGCATTTTCATTTAGTGCTATTCATATATTTCAAAAAGAAACACTGATATGCAGCCTTGGATAATTATTCCACTTTTTATAACCAAAGCTCTATCTTGTCTTCAGTTCAGGCAGCCACCCCCTCCACACCTAAACACCACACCAATACCATTACAGAAAGACTCCGTGGAGAAAGGTTATCTTTGGGTCTGCAGCCTGCTAACCTAGCCTGATACAGCTATCAGCACAGCTGGAGGCTGCTCTAAAACCACACTCCTGCTTTCTGTCACAAGGTTTGTCCTGCCACAAAAAGCCATCCAGCTGACCGAGAAAAAAATGAATGCAAGAGCACAAAAGTGAAACCTGGATGCAGCCCTCAAGGACCCCAAATGTCTTAGTGAAGAGAAGATAAAAACTGCTGCTGCTGGGAGCAACATGAGATCAATCCAGTGTTTGTGTTGGACAGTGAACTGAAAGTCTTTCACATTGTTGTTGAATTCTGGAGCTATATAATAAGCATTGTAGGTTAATATATATTATTTGTCTGCTGAATTTGTGAGAACGACGTAAAACGTTGACTTTTAAAGTTTGAAAGAATTCTTTTAAATCAAACTAAATATTGAGGCACAGGAGCAGGGAGGTTTTTGTAATCTTTAGTTGATGATTGGACAGCACGTATTCTCACGCCATCCAATAGATTTAGTTGTAAAAAGTTTAAAAGCAAGCAGGCTTCCATAGCTTACAGTTTGCATTTTATAGGCTACAAAAAACATTAAAAAAAAAAAAGTGAAATAAGGAAAATTATTGTTTTAAAAATCTAAAAAGGCACACAGACAACTATACGAAATATATGTTTAACTACATTATGGGCTTCAAGCTATAATGCAAACATGGAGACATTTCACTTTATTATATGAACAGACAGACATCACTGCGTCTGTGTTTCTTTGTTTTGAAAAGCAGAAATCACACAAATAAACAGCATGAACATCAGCAGCAATAGAACAAGAATATTTATACTCATATTTTCTGTACTTATTTTAGAATTGTTTTACCACCTACCATGTGATTGTACTTCCTCGTAAACATTATGCTGACTCAGCACACACTCACTTATGGCTACATATCGTGTGAGCTTTTCTGTAAATGTGCCATTTCAGCAGCAGTTACCAAACTTGAAACACTCCAATACATGTGGATGAATGAACTTCTATTACTAACATGGAGGTAACTAGATACAATAGGATGCAGAAGAACTTCATGGGAGTTGCATTTTGTCTGAAATAAGCCACATTTTCTATTTATTTGACAAGCCTTCTATATGGTTACGTTTTCAAATCTTAAATATGTTTTCAGCAATAAAGCACTAGTTTCTTTAATGTTCTCATGTAAATAATACCATCTCTAGACCTTTTCTCTTATATAAAGAGTCCACGGTGATTCAGTGGACTGAAGTGCGTGCAGCACTTTAGTAGCATCATAATAAAACATGCTCTCAGAGATGGAGGGCTTATTATTGACAAGAGACTGAATTTAAGAGCATCTTCCATCTTGGTTTCCTAATTTGATTTCCTATGAAACTGGATCATTTAATTGGTAAAACAAGGGGCGGGAGAGATAACTCAAAAGCAAAACCAAGATGGCAAATTATTTAAGGAAAGAACGTCGTATTTCTTGACAGGAAAAAATAAAGTTTGTCAAAAACTCAGAAGGTTTTATTGTTTGGTAATAATGAGATAATAGTTAAACTGCTTTATGACACAGAACACTGTGTTCTAAAAATGCAATGAAAGTTGTATTGCTTTACCGTGCAAGAAAATGGATCCCCTCCTTGTGTATTATGTGAATAGATTTTCTCTGCACTGTAAACTCACCAAGAGGCCTAATGAAGAGGCAGCCAATACACCAAGCTGAGTAGCAGAGAGTGATACAGGCAGGAAGAGAGAGAGAGAGAAATGGAGAGGGATGATAAATAATCAAATACTTTATTGATCCCTATTGTGAAATACTCCTATTAGCTCCACTGGCTCAGCTACAGAGGAGCAGAATAGGAAAAGTTTGTTTGTTAGCCATCCATCCCAGTTCCTTTATGTTTTTGCTGTTACAAATTCATAACCAGTAGCATTTATGAACACATTTCTGTTGCCATCAATAATCTAAATCCGATGGAACACTTTTTTTTGGCCAAATTGAACCAGGTCCTACTTCAACTGGCTGTAATGAGGTTTTTATTGTGTACTTATTGTTGTTGATTTTGCCTCCTCTCTGCATACTGTACCTAACTATCACCTTCCTGCCTCTCCTGGTTGTGCTGCACCTGCAGGACAACTTGCCACGTTATGATTATTTTAGGTACATGGAGTTGACCTCAGCAAAGCTTCAACCTTAAACTTGAACTTGAGAAGAAATCAACCAGAAACGCTGATATCACCTGTGTGGGAGTGGGCAGTGCCTTTAAATAAACTGATGTTACAGAACTGTACAAACTCTATTAGTAGCCATTTTGATTCGCTTCATCTCACACACAAATACCCATCTGAACAGAATAGATATGCTACATAATATACTTCTCATACTTTTCAAAATGTACATCAGCAACATTGTGAACTGCTGTATTGCTAAATAATTCAAAGTATGAATGCAGTGAGCGGAAAAATCTTATTAAATGACCGTGCATCAGCCAGATGTTACTGATCCACATGAAATACTTTAAATCTGAAAAGTTCACAAGCATCAAAATCAG
This sequence comes from Notothenia coriiceps, assembly GCF_000735185.1. Taxonomy (NCBI): domain Eukaryota; kingdom Metazoa; phylum Chordata; class Actinopteri; order Perciformes; family Nototheniidae; genus Notothenia; species Notothenia coriiceps. Next base: position 2,317,636 of record NW_011351700.1, on the reverse strand, counting down.
CTGATATTCTGAATGTTGGCATTTAATTACCATATCAGAAAATAAATGATGGGTTAGGTGGATTAAAAGGTCTGCTTTCAAATGTCCATTTAAAAAAGCACTGCGACATCACAGCTGTTTGTTCAGTGACAATGTTCATTTCATGACCTAAATGTGCACTGTTGTTCTACTGGCTAACACACTGCATGTCTATCCCCAAAGATGGAGGGTGGGATGTCCTGCTCCTGTTCCCCAGCTGATTACAGACTGTGGCTTCTGCTGAGTGGAGGAAGTGAAAGCTCTGAAGCTAGCCAACATCAACAACAACACATCTCGGTTGTGGTACTTTAAAGATGATGGTGACAGGGAAGAGGAACGGGGGGAACAAACACTAAAAGGATTTGACCCGTCCCATTTCACTCAGAGCTCCATTTACACTCTTCCTGTTCAGATAAATGTCGTGAACATACTCTGAACAGCGGACACTTGAGTAACAAAAGACACCCTTGCTGTGGCAACTTAAACAACAAGACATACAGTACAGACATCCAAACATACAAGTTTACAGATTCGTCTCAGTGAATGACAGAATAATTTAGAAATGTTGCTGCTTAAATGAATCTAAAACAATTTGAAACAAATTGAAGACTGAACCTGATGAAGATCAAGATATTCAAACTTATATTTGCATCCTTACATTTCAGAAAACAGCAAAACCTCAATATTGTGGAGTTTTGTGATAGTTTGTACAGTATGTGTGCTCTGTTGTGTCACCTTACAAATATTTTTGCTTTGCCAATTCTCCGCATTGTTGTTCTTGCTCTAAGTCGGACTCATCAATTATAAGATTGGTTTCCATCTGTTCAGCAGTAAGAATTGAAAAAATAATTTTAAGGAACACTTTCTAAGTTCAATATTTGCAATCGCCATGTCACTGAATGGTCACCGTCAGCTGGGTCTGTCAACACAGCTGGATGCTGGGGATTACTGTCATTTGCTTAGCCATTAGTTTTGACAGCTGTAAAGGTGCTTAAATACAATAAAGTCACTGTTGCATTTTAACCAGTAAGCTAAATAAGGTTCCTTGTTTATCACTCACAGCTACAATACATATATCAATTATCAAATAACTAACAAACAAGGTTATGGTAGCATTACTGCATTGGATCATATTATGGAAAAACACCTCTTCTGCTGAGTGACTGTCACTGATCTGGATCTGGATTTAAACAACCAGGGCTTCGCTTCAGTATCTAATCCATTTGTCTTTTTAGAGACACTTAAATCTATTATTCAGTGTTCCTATATTCAGCACCCCCTGGTTTAACAGTGACACACAAGTAAACCCAACTTTGCATAGCCTTCTTGTGCATCGAGATTTTCTGCACAGCGGCATGCCTCTTATAATTTCCTAACAGTAAGTCCTTGAAAGTAAAAAAGGGCAGCTGCTCCTGCAGATTAGTGCAACGTTGTTTTGACAAGCCTGCAGAGGCACACATGAACAATTGAAAGGTGTGCAGATCAGGCACAGGTTAGAGAGAACATAGGACAACAAGGACAGGCAGCCTGGCAAAGATCTGTGATAACAGGGTAATAGGACAAGTCGTGCATGCCATAGGCTGTAATAATCAAATGGACAATCTGTTCATCGCGGTCTAAAGACACCAACAATGATAGGTCGACTGTTCATACTGCGATGATTATTTAACAAACAAAACCCGTATATGGCATATCAACAATAAAGCATGAGTAGGTGTCAACCATCAAACCTTAGACATCACATTTGACAGACCACAACTCCAACAGACTGCAACGTGACTTGTGAATAGTAACGTGTTTTTAACCTTGTTCAAAGTGTTATGGTAAATCCTATTGTAGCTGATACACTGTGTTCAGAAGCGAAGTCACAGATAAGCCAAGCAGAAGAGTAGCCTGCCGAGCGATAGCTATTGTTACGCAATATCAACACAGAAAACTGAGGAATGCGACTCACGTCAATGCACAAAAACAGCTATCAGCGGCAGATGGATGCGAGCACTCCTCCTCGCTTACACAAAGATAACCACAATGACTTGTCAGACTCTCCTCAGCTTATAAACACAATGCCAGGATGTGTACGTGCGACTGACATAGTAAGATTATTGACCAATGTCACCTACCGTCACAGAGCTAGCTATCCAGACAGTATGTGACTCATGGTGTGTGTCCCTTACAGATAAGCAAACTTCCAAAACAGACACCTCGAAAGCAGAGTTTCACTTAACGATCAGACACACTGGACAACAACAAAAACGAGGGAGTGGCAGTGTGGCACTGCTTGCAACGATAGTTGCATAAAGCGGATTAGCAAGCTAACATGGATAGCTAACGCTTCTTAGGCAAAGCAATCCGTTTCCATTATTAACAACAAACCACTCTCAATTTAGCTCGCTAGCCCTGCTCTCTGAGCGAGACTATTTGCTGATGTGTTACACATGCATTCAAAACAAACACCTTTATGCTAAAGGATCTCCGATGTATCCAGTAAGGCAAACTAAGAGCTGTCAATGCTGGAGACCATACAAGTTGTGACAGCAACTTTTGGTTAGCTGAGGAGCAACAAATACAGTTAGCGGGCTAGCTTATGAGCTAACCTATGTTAAAATCCACTGCAGCATGTTTCAGAACAAAATCTACCCATCGTATGTTAGCAGGAAGCTTTAGTTAACGACCCACTCACCTTGTTAAAATGAATCCACACAGGTTGACATGTGGGGTGTGAATGGCTGATTAACACGGCAGAGTGAGAGGATGAAATCACAGACGAGGCAATGCAGTCCAGAGAAATCAAAGTGTGAACTCGTTAGCAATGCTAACCTAACCACACGAGTGCCCTGCCCAATTTAGACGTTAACGCTGACTTCGAGTCTAGCTTACTTGTTTGAGCAGTAACCGTTATCTTTTTCATTTATGCTGGTCGGCCACAGGAGTCTTATATCTGCGTGAAGCAGGCTGCCCTGGCTGACGACTGTCTGTCAAGCAATAACTGTCACAACGAACTGGTAGGCAGGCAAGATACTACTGGCTAGATAGGCTAGCTGCTAACGTCAGGCAGCAGCCAGTAGCTAGCAAAGTTTCTCTCTTCAATAGGCAGTTCCACAAAAAATGGCGGCGAAGAGATTCACTTCCCTTCAATCGTGAAGGAGTCAAGAAGCAAATTAATCGAAAAATGAACAGCGTCGGAGCGGTACAGTCAGCTTAAAGTGAGGCGAGAGTACACGTGTGACAGTTTTCTGAGTCTTGTTGTTGTTGCCCAGCTGTACCCTTCAGGGTAAATGTTGCCCCCTCCCAAATCTCAGTGTGCCACTGCTGTGCCACAACTGCAAGCATAAGTGAATGTATGGAGAGAGCATAAAGGACTCTAGAGCAGGGGATAACCAACTATTGGACATTACTCTCTCTCACTACATGTGTTTGTTTTTGCACTTTCTGCCACTGAGCTCTTAATCGGGTGTCTACTATAAATAGCATGTCGTTTACTCCTAAACGACATTTAAAACTGTTCAGATGTGTCCTTGTACAATAACAGATGCAGGGATGACTGTTTAGGGACCACACTGTGCAGTGCATCAGTCCTTAATCCTAGTGTGATGAAAATAGTTGGTTTTCATCAGAACACAATCATGCATTCTACTAAACAGTAATAGTGTGGACCATGTGTGCTGGCATATCATTTTCAATAGCCTACTGATGACAACATCCTCTAATGTTGCACTCTAAAAGAATGCAACATTACTAACCCTATGTAAGCAAAATATGTGTAGGATACTTTAATAATCCATGAACTGGCATGATTTACATGGTTACATGATTTTTAAAATATAAAGTATGATTAAACAGTGAAAGGGACTTGCACCAGGTGATGCCAGTCTCAAAAACAGGTAAGAAATTGACATGAGTCAATTGATGCACAACACATGTTATCATTTATAAGACTGTCAGCTTCCTACCTTTATGTGTTAACATCAGGGAAGCATAGATTTGAGTAGCTGAAGCCTATATTGTTTAGTCTGCACTCACTGAGATATATTTCATAATAGTTTCTAGTTATAGCTTGAAAACAACCTTTTATGTCAGTATACATGTGACACCGCATCCCAGAGGATTACTCATGTAGCTGTAATCTGCATCCAGAAAAGATAGGATATGTGCAATGTGCATGGCAGCAGAGGTTGAAAATGGGCATTCCACAACAGGCTGCAGGCTGAGAAACCAATCAGCTCGCAGAACGGAGCTCAGTGGGCTTTCATTGGTTGCTTGGTAGCCCTGTTGTCATGATGATGGGAATCGGGTCCTGCCTGTGTGGTCTGTATCCAGGCACTGAAGCAAATGATATGGATGGATAGGCTGCAGAACTTCCTGTTCCTGGCATGCACACATATTTATATATCTATATATGTGTGTGTGTCTATAATATAATTTCTATTTTATTTGTTTATTCAAACTAGAACTGAACATATGTGGGATGACTTGTTAACACATACTAATACATAATAATCTGTCCCACTCATGCTTTCTAAAGATGCACATTCATAAATAGTTGCTTGTTAAGAAAAATAGTTAGAGCATGTATAAGTAAATAGTTGGAATCCCCCAAGCACTTATCTTGTGCAATTGCTACTCCTAGTACATTGAGGACTTTCATTAACACTTAAAATGTACAATTGTATTATTTTATTATATCAGGACTGAACCAAATCAGTTCAGTTGTCTTATTTACAATATTCCTATAACCCTTACATTACCTCATGTTTGTCTGTTTTATTAACACATTGTCCACTGACTTTTTACACTAAAAGCCCTTAACTAGCTTTAGTTCCATCACCATCTGTGCCATCCTCCACTACCACATGAAGGCACTCGTGTAAAGGCTTTGGTTTGTTAGTCATTTCAATTCAATTTTCTGCAGGTCATTTGTTTGTTTGATTTTTGTCTTTTGTTTATTTTAATACATTTGAATATTATGAAATCTATATGTAAAACAAATGTGAAATTTAAGGATGCATTTTGTGTGCAAAACTACTGTAAGCTTTCTTCAAAGCTGACATTTTGAGATATCACAGATGGAAAGCTGATGATAAAATTAAAGATTGTTGAATTTCATTTCGTTGCCTCAGTTTCAAGGTCCTGGTAATGTGCACTGTCTCACTATGATGACTTACTTGAATATAACAAGCCTTGTTAGTGTTACTTATGACATTTCAACATTGCTAGTGTACATTACAATATTTCATGCACATCAATAAGAAAATAACAAAGTGCCATCAAAAGATATTTAATGATGATAAATGAAAATTAATATGTGTTAAATTAACCATGTATTTACTAAATTATTCTCCTACACTAAAACACTGCAGCAGAGCCACTTAACACAGTAGATTGGACTGAACATTCATTAGCAACAGAAAAAAGTGGCTGAAAAAGCCAATAAACCTCTCAACAGGTTCTCACAAATACTGAAACATCAACTGCTGATAGAAACTGTACGAGCCAAGCTGAAGAAAAAGGAACAAAGTGGATTAGCCACTTCTATACACAGTATTTTTTTAAATTAATATTATGAAACTGTGGCAAGTGAATGTATTGCATATGATGAAACATAACAAGATAACACAGGTGTAAAATACTATTACTACTCTATTAAGAGCCTCCAGACACTGTCTCAAATGCAGACAGAAACACACCATAACTCAGTCTCTCCTCAAACTGTCCCAAAAACAGAAATAGTTCCTATGTGTTTTAGACAGTGTATCAGAAATGTATTGCTTAAAGTTGAGGTGACTCTTACTGGCTGTAATTTGTGGCGGTATACTGCATGTATAGAAAAGAGAAATACATAGGACCTAAACAAAAAGAAAAACCAGACAGAGGAAAACTGCAATTGGTGATTAATCACATTGTAAAGGTTAAATGCTGTGGTGGTATTAACTGAAAAGATAAAAGAAAGATTGACGGTAAAGATGAATTAGAAAAAAAAGTGAAACATTCACTAATGGCACTCGATAATAAAGTATCCACAGTCAACGTAAAGGAGACCTGGGTATAAACAAAACGAAATGAAGGGATAGATGATAGAACAACTGAGTAGTCTTGACATCAAATACCTGTGAATTGGTGTACTGCTCAAAAACAGAAACTAATTCTTTAAAAATAAATTCACCAATATGTAAAGATAAAACAAGGCTTTTTGTCAAAAGCTCAAAGTGGAGAAAATGAATCTATGCTGGAAATAAAAGCTCCAAAGCTAAATAAATAAATAATGTGTTTTGTTGTTTGAAATAGTTTTCTTGCATCAGCCAAACTCAATATTAGTATGCAGCTGGAGGGAAAACCAAGGTTACCTATCAGGCAACACAAAGTTCCTGGGTAAGCAGGAAATGCCATAACCGGCATGAGATTCCTTGGATGTGCCGAGGGTTGCTTTAGGGCCAAATTACCCTCACTACAATCAGCCACTTTTTACAGCACTGACAAAGACCCTCCAGCTGTGCCCACCCTCTCAGCTCTGCTGTAGGAACACAGCAGTCTATGGGCCCTAAGAGAAGTGTGGAAGCGCCAGTTTTGGCCTTCAATATAGTTGTCTTTAATCAACTCAATGACCATTAACACTCTCTTTCTCACGGCCTCATTTTGTCATCAGCCTCAAATGTAATGCCACTTGCAGAGTACACACTCACCAACTAGGCGCAGAGACTCAAGGCTCCAGCCTTTCTGAGACTTCTCAAGTCTCCCTGTCTCTTTCCAGGGGAAGCTCTCTGATCTTAACACATACATACACACACACTTCACCACAAGAGGGAAAAGGCTCATTTAACCCACCCTGCTCTCACTACATTTGCTTGATTTTTATAAGAAGTGGTTCTACTCTTTCTTGATCATTTCCTCCTCCTTCTCTGCTCAAGTGTGTCTTCTCTCGTGGCTGGCTGGCAAGCAGGCTTCCGCAGTTGGGTTCCTTTGATTCCAGCTTAGCCTGGTTCAGCCCACTTTGGCCCAGCTGAGGAAAGCAGGGATGTCTCGCACTGGGACGTTGCGGGTCAAAGCTTTGACGCGCAGGTTACGGTCATCTGTAAGGAGCACCACTTCCCTTTGGAGCTTCACTGTCCCGTCTGTGTGGGGGACAAGACAAAGAGATTAGTGTCAAACACACCTAGATGGCTTTACTCAAATAACATGTTTTCATATGTGAGGAAATGTGAAAACAAATGACAATCAATGTTACATACTTCTCTGATCAGGCATGAAATCTTTGGCCTTGTCTTTGCAGTAGTTGAGGCAGCAGGACAGAATCACATCGTCATTGGTACCCTGAGGAAAAATAAAAAACAAAGTCACCCAAAAACTCAATTACCAAAAGTTTTCAAACAAAATACAATGTTCCAAACATTTTGAGCTACATGTCTGTGGGCTCTCACCTGCTGTCCAGAGGTGTCTTCACTGCGGAAGGAGATAGACTCGAGCTGGTTCCCTCTGCTGGTCAGAGCTCTGAGACACGGCTCCCTGGCTTCGAAACCTTTCTCTAGGAAACCCACCGCCAGCCGGGCCTTCTCCTGCACGGCCCGCACATGGGCTGTATTGACATTATAGTTGCCACGGCAACCAGTGATGCGCCCTCCTGGTCCCATTCCTCCAGCAAAGTTGTCCTGGCCTTTAGCCAAGCCATCTAATTCTGTAATCACTGAGAGAAAACACATCACAGCATGAGTATACATGAACAAATATGTTTACCATTTCAAAATTAGACACATGGTGCATTCTTATAATATCAACATCTTAAATTACATTCCCCCTAACCCTCTTACTAAAGAGCATTCTTTCTAATCCACTGATTTATTTCCCCTTTCTGTATTTCAGCCTTACCGATGAGTGGCACAACTATAATGTATGTTCCACACTGAAGGACTCTCTTCAAGCCTCCTAAGTGATCAATGAATCCGTTGGTATCTGGAACCAAAAACCGAGGCCTCACTTCCAGCTCCAACTGCCCGCCTGTTTGCAGCACCGCCTGAAACACACACAAGTTACATGATACAACATTCACCACTGCCAGCTCTCACTGTTTCTCATTACATTCACTAATTATCCATCACAATTCATTTCCTTATCTGATATCTATTGCTATGAAGGGTACCTGTATTTTATCCCTGCGCTTCTGTTGCTGTGCCAGTTTGTTGGTGAGAACATGGCGTCGCGCCTTCAGTTCTCTGATGTCATTCTCACTGTCTCCCACATCTTCGGCGTCCTCCTCTCCCTCTGATGCCGAGAGAGACGACTCTGCCTCAATTATGACGTCATCAGCCTGCCACGGTTAAGACACATTATAAGCAAATTGCCTTCCAATACTTACAACTTACTTATACTTAGCTGACCTGAAATCAAGCTTTATTTACATCATTTTTGTATTGTGTAACATTTTGGAAGAAAGTAGTGCGATGAGAGAAAAATAAAGAGAGGAACTGAAGAAGACAGTATTAGAGGGTAAAGACAGTCACCTCTTTCTCTGTCTGAGAGTCCTGCCTGCCCTTTGTATTCTTGGAGTGGTTAAGTGGAGGAGAAGTTGCCACAGAGATGTATTCGCCTCCCTTGAAGGCCAACAGAGGCTCTTCCTGTCCACACAAAGCCTCCAGAAAGTACTTCAGCACCGTCACTCTCTTACAATCTGCTGCTATTGCCTGAGGAAAGAGGAGGTGGGATTATGTGCATGAGAACAGGAAGAGAACATTTAAGAATAGTTGTTCAATCTAGACGGTGAAAGGATTATACTTAGTGAGGTCTGAGAAGTATGAGTAATGTGCCCGTGTTTCAAAATACACCTTTACTCTCCACTTACCACGTCAGTGTGTCTGTCTGTGTAGCAAGGCTCCTGTGGTGCAGCGAGCAGCGGCACGAAGCCAGCCAGCAGCCGGTCCTCCTTCAACTGCAGCACGGTCAGCTCCTCATCGCCATCAACTTCTTCAGTGTCGGCTTTGTACAGCGGCACCTCCTCATGGTCCACACGGGCTAGCATGTTACACAGGTCAGCCAGGCCCTGCCACACATCAGGGCTGCCGCTGATAGAGAGGGAAAGCATTTAGTACGTTATTCCTTCAACAACCCACTGTCTGAAGAGACTTGGGGAGAGTGTAGTTTGTGTACCAGCAGAGCACACACACAAAGAAATAAATAGTAATATAAAGGGGCCAACAAGAGTCACTGAACGGATGAGGGTTACTCGATTTGCAAGTACTCACTCTATGCTGCACGGTGGTGGGTTCCACTGGTCTGGCTGTCCCAACATCCAGTCAGACCACACCTTGATACTTGGCAGCAGCTCTCTGAGGTCCAATGAGAAGGCAGAGACCCTCACCATACCCTCAAGCTCCTCCCCTTTGCCCTCTTCCTCTCCATTTGCCATGGGGACTGGTTCTTAAAGAGAGAAAGAGACATTTTTTTAAATACAACTGTTGAAGTCATATTTTGATCTCCTCCACAGACTGATGAACAGTGCTGTTATATAGACACTATACACAAGAGGGCTGATGGTGGAAGATAGCATGACAGGATCATAAGTGACCTTTTTGGTCATATTGTTCATAGTTTTAAGTTTTATTTAATGTCTTTGACGGAGAAATTGTAGTTCATATAAGACGTGGGTTTGTAAGAGGTAGCAGTACAATTGCAGATTTGGCAGATCAATTGAGTCAATCAACATTTGGTTGGTCTAGAGAAGGATCCTCTAGTCACCAAGGATTTGGGAGTTAGTCTCTGAGGTTGAGTCAAACCGGACAGGTGACTAAAATAACTCTTTGCAAACTGTAAATATAAAGTAGATAACTCATAATATTAAGTTTCGCTTTGGAACATTTAATGCTGTAGGAAATGTGTCAGTTGGCCCAATAATGTCCACCAATGTTCTGTGGTGTCGTACTCTTGTAATTCTTAATTCATTATTGAACAGTTTTTCCTATATAGATCACCAACATATTATTATATAGTAGATAATATTATATATGTGGCATTTTATATAGCATATTATTATATATCATTATTATACATGAGTGTAGAGCCACAATTCCAGAACATGCTGCAGATCATTCAGGTGTTGTGTGTACCTGTAGGAGTTTCCTTCAGCAGCTCGGTGCAGCGCTGCACCAGCAGAGCAAACATGCCCAGACCCAGGGCGGTGCTCTGCTCCTGTAAAACGGACCGCACCTCCTTGTCTTCAGCTGGAAAACAAGGGACAGGAACTTGAAACACCCCTTCCTCAACACTCTTTTGATCAATATTACAAATGACTTGTGTGAAGCATGACAGTTCATTTGGATATTGTATTTAAGTTGGAGAACTGCATGTGGAAAGATGAGATACATAAGACACATTTTACAACTAAAGAAATCTTTGTTAATCACCTATGTAAGTATAGAAAGCATAAATAAACTAAATGTGTTAAAGCGATGAAGCAATGCATGGTTTTTATGGTTTGTGGCATCACCTCGGCTGTGGGCGTTGTGTATTGTGAACATGTTGATGGTGATGATCTGCAGCATGTGCGTGCTGCCCAGTAGTGAAGGGCTGTGCTGAAGCAGCGTCTTAAACTCCAGCAGAACACGGGTGGCCATTCCGGGGAAGGACTCCATTCTGTAAAGACACAGACATTTATAACACACACCGGAAGAATAGACACAACATGCGAACAAAAAGAAATGATTCCTTCAAGCTCATTCAGTTAGTGAATTTAAGAGCTGAATACATGAGACGTCACTCACCCCACTTTGGTGAAGAGCTTTCCATGTGCATGCAGGAAGCTCAGAATGACTCTCTTATTTAGCTGGAGGAGAAAAAGAGAAGGCCAGAAGGGAACATCTTTTAGCAACAGTTATATTTAGGTACAACCTGTACAGCACATGAAACATGAAACCACATGTGTTCATCAAGTGCATCCGAGAATTAGAACAATGGGGACAGGAGGAAATGTACTGAAAGGCGATTGAGGTTGGAAAGAGCAGAGGACACACATACAGATGCCTCTTCCAACAGAATACACGGACAAATAGTGAATAGAAGCGCAAACACAAAATGAAAATTGTTCAAATAAGAAGGTGAATGACGAGGTTAAGAGAGTCTAAACCAGGGGTGTCAAACTCAAGGCCCGGGGGCCAGATCCGGCCCGCGACTTCATTTTATGCGGCCCCACAAGAGCTTGCAAAGAATATAATGTTTATTATACGGTTACATACCGATTTACAGAAGCACCCATAAACTACATGTCCCACAATGCATCTCAAATATGCCTTTTTTTCTTCAAATATGACTTTTTCTTAGAATTTTATTACCTTTTCTCAAAATGTTACTTTTTTCCCCAAATGTCTCTTATTCAGCTTGCAATTATTTGCCAGACTTCTGCTTTCAGACGTAGTTAATTATGAAGTTATTACCCTATCCGAAAATAATCCAATGCAGAGGCAATGATGTAATATAATACGTTATTTCATATATATTGAATATTTATATGTGTATATAGTCTTAAAGTTACAACCGGCCCTTTGAGTGCAACCATAATGTTAATGTGGCCCGAGATGAAATTGAGTTTAACACCCCTGCTCTAGTGTGTATTACCTGTGGACTGCATTCTGTGAAACGAACTGTTCTGTACATACTATGAAAAAAGCCTTTAGATAGCCGTGGATGAAACTAGTCTAATATATAATCAATTAACCAGAATCCCAATAGCTTCAGCACATTGTATTTATACGTTTTCATTTATTTGAGCTTATAATTCTGCCAAGGGGGTCAAACATTACCATTTGTTATCTTCATGCAATAATAATTACAGGCAAAGCTGCATTTTTTAACATTGTTTGTTACTTATTACTCTATCCAATTTGCCGTCAGTGTTGCAGTTTAGTTTTCTATTTACATGATGGTATTCAAATTATGTTTGGGGATATGATCGCTCACAAAACAGCTTATCTGTAATAAACAGGGAATCAGGAAATGAGCTTTACTCAACTTTGACATTACTTAAAAAGCTCAAGCTCTTGTTAGACTTTTCTAAATCAGTACGTGCTGTGATGGAAACACAGTGGACTAAATGAGTGCAACGTCTCTGTGCTGTCAGACCTGTCTTAACACAGAAACCTGCTGAAACATGAGTGACTTAAACAGCTCGTGCTACGCTCTAATTTCCCTCGTTAACTCTGTGAGGAAAATCTGAAAACATTATCAACTGCCAAGTGTTGTTCCTGCCTTAAAAATGGCACCAGGTTCAAACTAAAATTCACATATGTGTGACAAAATAGTATCTTTTGAGGCTTTGAAAATGGTTTAAAAATCTGGTTCCATCTAAGTTGCCAAAATGCTGCAATTGAGGAGGTGTTATTGTACAGCTGTTCCAATTCAGGACTAAAACATGTGTTAGCATCACAACACTGCAAATGAATGTAGATCCTTCTCACACTCACTGGAAATAATAGATTGAACTTAAGGGGATTACACTCATTTAACTATAAATAGCCTGTCAATCATGATTGTTTGTTTTCCCTTTTCTGGAAATACCTCAGTTATAAAATAAACCAAGCCAAATGAAATGCTGTGCTTCAAGATGTAAATGGTAGGAAACCCAGATACTCCAAAAATAAGCATGACCTGTTTTAAGGCAAAAATGTAATTCTACTCCAAAGCACAAAGTAAGCAGGGTCGTGCGCTTCTTTTGCAAAAGTACAATCTAAAATGAGACGGCTTTTACCATTTCTGACGATACCCGTCTTATCCTCATACCGCTTACTATTACTATGCCTTGAGATCTATACCTAGAGACTGATTTTGCACATTACATGCTGTACATTTCACCTTCTTAAATGAAAATCAAACTATCAGCTAATTAATCAGCAGCAGAAAGGAATGAGATGATAATAAGACCTTTCTTAAAAGGGCAAAAGTGGATCTGAATAACCCAGAGGTAAGGCGGAGATAGGACCCGCGCGCTGAACACTGATAAAGGTTTTACCTCCGTTACACACGCTAAGACGCGGGGCTCGGCTCTGGATTCAAAGCACGCCTCTGATTTCTCAGCTCGGGGAGAGAATGCTGTAATAGTGGACATAATGGCACAAGGAGTGTTTGTTGTTGGAGCGTGTGTGTGTGTGTGTGTGTGTGTGTGTGTGTGTGTGTGTGTGTGTGTGTGTGTGTGTGTGTGTGTGTGTGTGTGTGTGTGTGGTAGTCGTAGGTGTAGTGTAGTAGTAGTACGTGTAGTAGTAGTGTGGTGGTGGGTGTGTGTGTGGTTGCTGTGGTTGGTGTGGTGTGTTGTGCGGAGACTGTGGTGAAGTGAAAGAAGTGGCAGAAGGAACTGTGTGACGGTAGTAGAAAAAATGCCGCAGTGGATGTTGAAACCAAGCCGCCATACATCCTTGTTAGACTCCTGTCTTCCCAGCGGCCCAGAGCAGATCCATCCATGCACCCTCAAGGTAACACACACTCGCACACACACGGAATACATAGAGGCACTAACAGTAACATCACTAAGACACTTTACTGGGACGTGAATCAAAAATGCCAAGGCTATGTTCGTGAAAGGAGTTATCACATGAAGACGTCAAAGGGACGCTCATTCGTGATACACTAACACTTTGGGTTGGAATAGGAGAACAAAGTTCTGGTTCTTAGAATTTTTTCACACACAGTTTATCTCAGCTCATGCCTGTCATACCTGTACATGTTCTGAAACATGCAGCAGGTCACCACGGGAAGTACGAATCAAATACTTAATATGCTGACTGGCGCATTTATATGTGCGCATTATGTATTTAGGCACACACTGATGAATATACTTCATGTCATACGTCGAAATCTTGTTTTCTGTACACATACAATGTCCTGCGATACAGTTAGCAGCGCTGCATGCTTAATAAATGTCATTTCGGGATTATGTGTATATTTGAATGCTGTGTAGCCTTAACTCTCAGCTTGAAATGCTCATTTACGGGTAATTCCCAAACGTTGTTTTTTTTAATCTATCTTCATTCCCAAAGTAAGGGGTCACATGGAGAGTCGCGCGCCTTCTAGCATATGGGCTATAATTGAAAGGAGAGACAGACAAACAGAGAGATAAAGAAGAGAGAGAGAGAAGGATGAGTTGAGAAGAGAGTGTTGTGTCCGTGTGTGTGTGTGTCTTCGGCGTGGGAGAGGTACCTGGCATATGGTTTCCTCTTTGCAAGCGCATTCTTTACTGTCATGCGAACCCGTGATAGCAGAACAATATAACACGACTGTGTGTGTGTGGTGTGTGTGTGTGTGGTGTGGTGTGTGATGTGTGTGGTGTGTGGTGTGTTGTGATGTGTGTTGTGGGTGTGTGTGTGGTGTGTGTGTGTGTGTGGTGTGTGTTGTGTGTGGTGTGTGTGTGTGTGTGTGTGTGTGTGTGTGTGTGTGTGTGTGTGTGTGTGTGTGTGTGTGTGTGTGTGTGTGTGTCTGATTTCTTCAGGGCTGCCATAAGCTGGCATTAGAAAGTACTATTTGTAAGATGTACGAGGACACACAAACACACAGACTTGTGTTACTGGCGTCTTCTACCAGCCTTCTATTAGTTGCAGCGAAAATGTCAACCAGCAAACACACGCGCAAACGCACACACACAGATCAACGCGTGTTAAAATATAACGATTCAGGCCTCTCTTATTGGCTTGGACAAGCAAACAAATGCTTTCAAATATGATGACGCCGCTTCCAACTCTCTCTGTGATCACTCATTTTGAAAGCCAATATAGCCGGTTACATGCACAGCTGTTTTGGTTCATTTGCAATCATAAAATTCAGATTTGATTGACGTCTTGGTGCAGCAGCACAGTGCATACTGTTCTCACACACAAACACGTGCACACATTACATTACCCCAACTTGGGAAAAATGCTTTACTGCTCCACTTTGCAAAGAAAGCATCAGAATTCAGATCCACCCTTCATTCAGAAACTAAAACTAATTTGGGAGTCGGGCAGGAAGAAGCATGATGAAGAGAAGGAATTGAGGAGGGAAAGGGGTCAGAGAAAGGTGGTTTAAAGAGGGTGAGGAATTGAGAGGATTATATAGCCAAGGTGGAGGTGGATCGAGTGGACAGACTTTGTGAGTCTGGAAGGAGGGTGGAGTCGAAGATGTGCATTCATAATTCATTTCCAAGCTGCTCTGTGAGGTTTTCTGTGTGAAGTACAATGTGTGTGTCCGTGGGGTGGTGTGTGTTTGTGAAACCATCCAAGTAGTACACCTTTGGGGAAGCAAAAGTGTGTGTGTTCATGCATGCTTTATGGCATTTAGATGCAGTATAAAGAAGTGTGTGTTTGCACGTTACGGCAAGTGTTAGTGAAGAGTGTGCCTGTGAATGAATGATTTTCAGTTTTCTGTGTTTTTCCAATGGGTCCTCAAACGTGTGTGTGGTTGTAGGTGTGTTTGTGTGGCCTTGAGGAAGAACATCTAAACATTAATGGAATTGTGACGAGGGCTGTGGCCCCCATGCTGGAAAATGTCAGGGACACACTGCACTGTGGGTCTTTATTCGCCTCGGGTGAGGGGAGAGAGCGGAGTCACTCCGCCTGGAATAAAATGTTTCAATTCCAAATCACGAATTGCCAAGATGTATTTTGACGAATAATGCTTGTCCTTGAGCGTGTGAAAAAAGATTCCTCGTGGAATAAAAAGAAGCCAAAAATAAAGAGAAAGTTCAAGGAATTATTTTTGAGTTTAGCCTGTTCAATTTGCGGGATAAATTGGAACGTGTATCTGACCCTGACATGAACCAAACCTTCCACCTTAAAGAGTTGTTTAAACCAAATATGTTCTCATTTGCCCCCTTGTGGGTGTGTCACAATGCAGTTTTTAGATTGAAATGCCAATGCTTACATATATCCAACTCTGGAAACTGTCCCCAGGAACTAGAGGTGAATCGAATTTCACATTGTGATGTTCAAAGCACTGAGAATCGACATCTGAAAATCTCAACAGTGACATGTGTTACCAAAAGAAACATGTCCCAGTTAGACTGGATAATCCACAGACCTCAATGTGAGTTGTTTTCATTTAAACTCCCTATAAATCAAATAGTGGCAATGAACTGAAAGGTACTGCAATCAACAGAAAAAGTACAAAAAGCTGAGGGAAGCAGGAAACCAGAGAAAATTAGGATGAAAAGACACTCAAGCACAAAATAAAAGGACCAAGTAAACAGGAAGTGGAGGTCAAGGAACATGACAAATACAGGAATGGAGTTATTGAATTATAGTGGCTGAATGCATCTTTAACATAGCCTGAATCATCAAAACTGATGCCATGCCATATTATTTATGGGTTGCAGCCATTTTGATGTTTCAACAAAGCAAAAAAACAGCTTTCCACTTTAATCTTGTTCAAATGAAATGAGGAACGGAATATCAAAAGGCACGCTCAACATTACAAATCCTGACCCTTGTGTATTTCAAGTCATACCTACATTTAGAATGGATTGTGTGTGGTGGGGACACAGAGAACAAAACTTTCCCTTAAATATAAAGATTTTTAAATTGTCGTTCAAGTCACAAACTTTGCTATTTTGCCATTTTAGGCTCAACACATTCGTACCCCTCCATTGTATTTGGCCTATCCAGTGTTTAAGATGTAGAGAGTGATTTTAGCATTACACTGTACATTTTAGAGAGAATTAAATTAAGAACCTTTTTATGCAAACCAATATTGATACTACAGAAACAGTGTCTAATGTATACAGCACTACTGTTGTTCTTCTCTTCTCTTATTCCCTCTTGCACTGCACCACAGAAGGTATTTATAGAGTGAATCTTAAATTGCTTTATTTTTAGAAATATCAGATTTACAAATACATAATGCCAGTGTGCCGTCTTTTGACTTTTTTGTATCCGTCTTCTATCCTCTCAGATCACCAATAAAACACAGGCAGAGATTTAATGTCAAAGTGAGGACAGAGAGCATGAAGCTCAAGAGAAGAGAAGACGGTTGTATTGCAGCAGTGGTTTCAGAGGCTTCTGTGAATGTGTTGAGAAATTATTATGCTGGGACTGAGTCATCACTGGAATCCATTGTACCTGCTGTGAAGGCAAGCTGAAAAGCTGCCATTGAAGCTGCAAACTTTTCAAAGCCACTCTTAAACCATACAGGCGAGAGAGAGATATATTCAGTGGAGTGCAGTGATGCTAATAGGTTCTCAATGTAGTGAGTCCTTGAGACCCACAGGTGAGCATTTTAGTGAAATTAAGGTTATGTTGAGGTTGGATCTAATATAATTCATTTGTTGAAGAAGTATCTGAAAATGTAAAACATGAAATCCCAAATATAATAAGTGTCTTTTCAAAACATTTGTCAAAAACCTCTCCAGCATGAAACTAAGACAGTTTTCAAATGAGGTCATTTTAAAAGGACGCAATCTGATAAGATCAGCTGTTGGCTGTAGCTGCAGAAAAAATAAATAAGCAGTAAAGTTGTCTTGTGTTATTAAATGTACAAACACACACCTCTGAATAGAATCTGGAGCCTCCTATTATCAGGGAGTAAATAGGGTGCATCCGCTACACAAATCAATGGTGAGTTTATTGCATGCTTTGTTATTTTAATGTGTCAAGAGATGCAGGACGTGTACCTATCAACATCCCGGGGAGTTTATATTTAAAAATAGAAAAACAAGCCCTTGAAAATGGGAGAGCAAAACAGGTTCATGATCAAAACCAAAAAAGGTAAAGAGAGCAGGAGCCACAGAGGAAATACAGTGCAACAAATTAGATAACAGAAGAAGAGCCGGACGAGATATTTCCAGATGATTCTAACCTTCACTGGAGCCAAACACTATGACAGGCGCGGGAGTTTAACCAGCAACCTTCAGATTAGCCCGCTCTGATGACTGATTGAGGAAGTTTAACCGACATGTTCTTCTCGCTTCATTCATCTCTCTTTAGCTGATGGAGCAGAGCTGTGGCGCCGCCTGTTCGCCTGTCACACATCCCTCCTCTCCCTTTCACTGCCCTTCTCATATTTCCTGACGGATGTCTTCCCTCCACTATTTCATTGTCATTCCACCTGAGTGTATTTCCCTCCAGCGCCACAGTGTGAAAAACGTCAAAAAGTAAAAAGCGTGCCGGACAGGGGAAAGTATAACACTTTGCTCCACTAATATCGGGCTAATGGTGAGAACGCTTAAAACGGCAGTCAGCTGTAAGCCATTAGAAACATTTCAGTGTGACACTCTGGATTTAGATAGACGGGGGTTGATCAGGCAATTTCATTCCAGCACACTATACTGTATATGCAGTCGTGACTTCAAGTCATTCATCTCTTTGTTGCTGGAGGTTTCACATTTGTCAGCTGCCGGATAACTCATTTTGGAACGAAACTGATCGCATCAAGCTCTGACAGTTCTACAGTCCTTCAAATGATTCTCTATGGGGAGCCTGTTTAATGAGGGACTTGATGCCCATCTCCCCCGCTTGTTTCGGCCAATCAGACTGAAAGATGGCCCATGCCTGCCTGTAAAAGGCCCAGTCAAAGGCAAGTGTGCTGCAACAGCGTGTGATCCAACAAAACAGCCCGTTGACGGATGATCTCTTGGACATGTCACTGTGCTGAGATCGCTCACTTCACTTGTCATTCTGGAGATTTGGATTTGTAACACTTCGTCTTGTTCGCCTTCTGCCTCCTTCCTGCTCTCTTTTCTTAAATCACTCTGCGTTTGATTTACAAGTGTAATCCGAGAGCAGGACGGAAATTTCTCGCTCCGAGTGCCTCAAAAACAAATACTGTGGAAACAAGGTGCGGGAGCGCAGACAGTCATCGCCCTGAAAGATTCTTGCAATAATAAGTCCTGATGTACTTTTAGCAGTGTTTGTAATAGAGACAGATGGGAAACTAAACGAACAACAGGGAGGAGAGCGGGGGAGGGTGACAAAGGGTGATTCATACCTGCAGTGTAGAGGAGAGAGCAGGGAATGATGTAGTCACAATAACAGGAACATATATTTTCCTCATGCTGGGGAAATTGGCCTAACAGCTATTAAGAGAAGAGCCCACTCGGACCCCATGCTGCACTTCTCATTGGCCGGTTGGACAGGCTCATTTCTCCTCGCTCTCCACTGAGGGCTTCTGCCAAAAAAACGTTCCAGATCCAGTCATCGCAAGACACAGGGGGGCAACCAACACCTCGACTACATCTGCTGTGGAGAGAGTGTGAGTGCACGCAAGTTCACACACTCCACAGATGTTAAAACTGACACTCATACACACCATCTCGGCAGACACAGATGCCTTCTGCCAGATCAGGTTCAGTCAGCTGTAACATCCCTGTGAATTAGCTCCAATTGGGGGGTGTGTGTGTGTGTGTGTGTGTGTGTGTGTGTGTGTGTGTGTGTGTGTGTGTCAGTCACCTTGCATCTGCAATTATGCTTGAAAACATGTGTGCTATTGTTTGGAATAGTGTACTTTTTCATCATTTTCAGTATGCTCATTGTTATCCACAAAATACTTACACACAGACTGTGTTCCCCTACCGAGCAGCACTGAAGCCTTTGCGGAAATGCAGGTCATTTTATGGCAGCAAATAGGATCAATCTCCATAGACCCCTATGTTAAAATGCCCAACTTTACGAAGGAACAAAAAATGTTATAGCTCATTTCAATTACATTAGCAGTTAAAGTGAAGCACTCTCAGGGGTTTAGCCCCTTTGAGTCACAGGTGGGTGCTGTCTTGGGTCGATGTAACGGTGTTACTGCTAACATGGCCGAGGCTCCACACTTTGAGCTTCACAACGACTTCTCAGAAACCTATGGGTGACTTCAAAGAAATAACTTTCAGATTTTATAGATTGTTATGTTACCACGCACCCAAAGTATTGGGTAAGTAGTGTTTATTGTTTTATGAGGACTCTAATCACATTATTTATTTTACAAAAAACAAGGTTCACTTTTAATATGAATATCTCAAGACTCAGATAATATGTCTAGGAATGCAAAGTGAGAGAAAAGTGGCACAAATTAGCATCTAATCATCATCAACCTCTTAGTATTTCAGAAATAAGCAGTTAAATGCAGTTCTCGTATTCTTAGATCGAATATTTTCCCCTTCATTTTCGTAATAAACATTTTTTGAGTTATTTCATGATAAAAATATTTGTGTACATTCTGTTTCTGTGCCAAGCAAGGATTGTGTGGGTCTCAGCTTCCTGTGTCCTGGTGTGCCTGAATGCATTCGGGTTTCATGTCTGAGGAGGAGGTGCCGCACCTCCTCATTGAAGTCAGAACATCGCCCCTGTTTCCCATTGACACATGTCACCCTGTCGGCCTGTGTTTGTCAGCGTGGTTTCAGTGAGGCAGGACGAAACAGAGCGCAGCAGGCAGCACAACTGTACTCTCGCTCACATCTTTCCTCCGCTAATAGGCAGGAGTTAAATAGGGAAAGCTGTGACCTGCATCATCTGATTATTCATGTGCAGAGTGTGTGTATATGGGAGGGAGGGAGGGGTGGGCAAAGTTTTTCTGAGTATAATTAGAGCTTGATTAGTGTTGAGATAAACTTAGCCTTCCAAATGACCCAATTACTGCATGCAAAGAGGGTAGAGGTTATTTTTGCATTTTCTCTCTTGGTCGCTCAAAAGTGCGGGCATCTGCCTCCGCCCTTAACATTTATTTTTACTGGGCCAGTATGTTGAGTGCTGAACAGATGTCGGAAAGCTTCACTGGAAAAGAGAACAAGACCAGGCGGGAAGAATAGACTAAACAGGGCTGGAGCTAATTGTATGATTCCTAGATACCTTTAAAAAAACAGCTTTTTAAGCAAGTCCGCTCAGATTTGGGTGCACTGGGACCACTTAGGGTGCTTCATGATAATGAACATCGACTTTTCTTTCAACTTTTAGCACGTTGCTTCACTGCTGCTTAAAGGCTGACACCACTGTGATGGGGATACTGAGGTTAAAGAGTCTGCAGTTTCCTATTAGTATACAAAATCAAAAAAGACTAAAGGTGCATGTGCACTAATGACAAGATTACATTTAAAAGACTATTAATGACTTGGGATGAATATATTCTTATTGGGGCTTTCGTATTCTGTCTTGATTGCATCTTTACCCCAACTTTAAAGATGTTACCCGTACTCGGCCTGGGAGTTTTCTGTCAGCTTGATTTGAATTGTTCTAGTTTTTGGGTCTTAAAAGTAGGGCTTTAAATAAAATAAACCTACAAGGCTACAAAATAGTAATTCCTTGGCCACAGAGGATCAATGGTGCGGAGCCGGCAATATTGACCTGATTTGTCTGCAATATGAAGATGGATGTAATGGTTATGTACTATATTACATGAGAGGGGAGGATTATATAGTGCACAGATATTTCAGCTGTGTCTTTGAGGCAATGACGCCGTTTAAATCTCTCATTAACTCAGCCAGAGATTTATCACCATTCCAATGAGCAACGCTAAATGATCTTTGGGATTATGCTAAGCTAAATCAAGCACCAACAAGAGAGCAGCCGCATCTATGGAGTGTCTGAGCTAGCCGTCGTCCCTCCCAAACCGCCTTCTCTCTTCCGCCTCATTTTTGTAAAATTCCACTTTTGTGTTTTCTCCTTTCTTACTCAGTTTTTCACCAGCTTTTTTGTGGTTTAATCCTTCCACTGCTGTTTAATTTGTTTTGATTATCTGTCTCTGTATGTGGGTGTGTGCCTGCGTGCATGTGTGTGCGCACCTGGGTGCGCAAGAGAGTGTTTCAGTGTGACTGTGAGTTTTTCTGCAAGTTGAGTATTCATTTGGGTTAACCAGTTTGCGATTGTTTATCTGATTCGCGTCACAGAAGGTCATAGAATTAGTTAGCGATTCTTAGACGTCACAGTTGTGTTCCGTGCAGACAGACAGACATTTCCACAGCTAACTATATAATGGTCTACGCTTCGCAGTAGATCCCTGTCATCCCCATCTTCCTCTTTTAGCTCAGTCTCACTCGCTGTGCTCACTTCCTCCCACAACGCCATGCTGTGCCTCTCATGCCTAGTCTTGGCTTTCATGTTTTAGGAGCTCCTCATTCCCTTTAAATAAGATATTGCCCATTCCTCCCCTCTCTGGATCCCCTCCTCTCCTTTTCCCTCCCCCTCTCACATTCCCTGCTCTGTTACCTTCTCCCTGTGTTTGCCAGAATGAGTGGCAGGTGTCTCCCCCAGATGCCAAGTTGCAGTTGAGGCAATTCGGTGATGATGGCATGACAAGCAGAATGGGTGTGTGCTTAAGTGGGGTTTATTTGTATTTCCTCCGTGTATGTGTATGTTTGTGTTCACTTTACGACTGGTGTGGAGTGATACGAGGAAGACAGAGGAGGGAGATGGCTATTGTAATTGAACCCTGGCTGTGCTTGATGAAGCTTTCGACAAATATCTAACCAGAGGCTAAGATTAGAATTCAGACAAACAACCAGCAGGGAACAAATGCAGAGGCAGAGAGAGAAGGAGAAAATGAAAGGGAGAGTTGTGATTAAAAAGGCATCACTTGCTGAAATGGACAATTACTGGTATAAGGAGGAAGCTGCGTTTGCATACCAGCCCCGGAGGACAAAAGGACATCGACAGCAGTTTAATTATGATCCAATCAAGCTGGAATACGATCAGCGAACCACCTTCGGCTGTGTGGCGTAAAAGACAGTATCACTTTCTAAAGTAAATATTACGCAACATGCCATGAAGTGTGTTAGATACATGGTTAAGGTGACACCCCTACAGTGTCCATACAGGAAATATTTTTCACGCTTTAAGGTATTATAAACTAAAAGTATTCTACTGATGTGTTTTTCATATAGGATAACATTTGGAAGGACCAATATTGCTATTAAATTTGTATTTTGCTCAAAAAGTCAAAGCTTTAACCCAGCTTTTTAACAATAGCACCGATTCCCAGCAGACTTTTCACTTGTAACAGCAAAATGTAAGAGCTAACAGGTTTGAATCTTAATATCACATGTAATATTATGTAACTGCAACGTGACTGAGTTTACTGTGAATGTCTGGGGTTATTGTTCAGGTATCTCATATAAATATGAGCTTAGACAGTGTTTACTTTTGTTTGATTGCTGCCTTTTTCGCTCTTCCCCTGTTCGAGTAATCACATTTGCAAATGGTTAAGCACCTAAGACAATTCAGCTGCAGCCCACATACTTCTCTTAATCTTTGTTCTGAGAGCCATGCCTGACAAAATCCTGTAAAATATTTCAATCTTAAGAAGGTATTAGGTATCAAATGAGCTTTGAAACATTACTCCCCTTCACCAGAGATTTACGGCAGGCACAAATCACTTTTATAGCAACTCCTCCTGATTCATTTCCCTATTTACCGGAGTACTCGGGGAAATGCGTTATGAAGAACTACGGGTGATTTTTATGTAACCTACAGATCTACATCTTGGCTTAACGCCAGCTTAACGCCTCAAGCTAATTGCTGATCTGCAATTAGTTGTCTATTCAAGTATTGCAGACTGCGCCAGTGCAGCAGGGCTGAAATCAGATTTCAGCACAGAATTGGAGGTGAATCCTAACTGTTGTAGAGAGAAATACAACATATATACACTTCCGTTTTGCTACTTATAATATGCACACCATGAACTTTAAACCTAATTTCTCATTTTCCGCCTTGCTATCAAAAGCAGACCTCCAAGTCAATCCAGATGATTTCCTTGTAACTAGGCAATAGATGAATAAAATGTTTGAGTGACTGGATGATGGTGAGAGATTTGCTGCCCCCATGTCACATCCATATGGCAGTCAGTACAATTCTGTCATCACTTCCATCCCTACAGCCATCTAAACACCCACATATGTGAACATTTCCATCAAAAGGGTTCAAATGTAAACACGCATAATTATTCAGAGTACCCACTATAATGCACTATGGAAAGCAAAACAAAAAAATGGAGGATATAATTGCAAAAAATCTAAGAGGCAATGCGGAGGGAGAAGAAAATCAGATAAGAAGCAATGATGATGAAAATAATAAAAAAGAAAAAAATGGAGAGACTGCAGGGGTAAACAAAAGGCAACGGCAAAGCAATTGGAAATGCTAACTAACGCTGGAAGCACTATTAGATGTATGTGTCAGCCAGACTGAAGACAATTTGAATGTACAAAAAGATAATGGTGCCAGTGGGGACACCCCCTTGGTGCGTTTACTAAATTTAAACTTACACTAACAGCTGAGAAAATCTAAATTGTACTTTGTAAAGCAGTTGAGGCTTAAGCAAAGAAAATTGCATAAGTCTAATCTATGAAACCCTAGTCTAAGTCAAGCTTATATTTTAAGTAAAATATATGCACGAGTGGCGAATGTCACAATTTTGACAATAAAATCTAAAAGCTCAATATCATAAAAATGGAGACAAAAAGGTTAATACAAGATACTTTAAGAAAAAGTGATTCTCAAACAAGAAAGAACACAAAGTCACAGATACAGAAATGTACACATGTCCACACACTCACATACAGAGAAGCAAACGGCAGCCTTTTAGCTAATTAACGGATACATTAGGCGGGGCTGAGCAGCACAGGAAGATAGAGATGTGGAGGAAGGAGGCAGAGGAGCATGAAGCAAAAGGGCAACAAAGATGGCTCAGATAAAGCAGAGGAGTAGAGAAGGGGCAGGAAAAAAACGGAGATAAAAATAATTTTGATTACCTGAGGGACTGATTACATGTTGTACAGTATGTTACAGCCAGCTTATAACCATTAGACCAATCAAAGCTGGGAGAAGCATCAGTGTGAAACAGATAACAGTTAAAGAGGAGGGAGTGAGACACGAGCGCATATACAATAATACACGTACATAAAGAGCCTTCAGCATAAGCATCAATAATAAATGTGAATTTATCAGGGTTTAATGTTTATTATTCAACCTTCCTCCAACCACACAGTAGATAAGAGGTGTTTCTGAATCAGATATCACACAAAAGATGAACAAAAAGGATATTATCGCAATAGTAAAATCGAAAGTGCTTTCAGTTAAATTCATCTTTAACTTTGTTTATTGTAGGTTTGTGTATTATTCGATCAATGTATGCAGGTGTAGAAGGTGGACAGAAAGTCTACAACCATAGCTGTACAAAAGGAACAAATACTTTAATAGATATTTAAAAAGGCAAACGGATAAACACAAATCCACCTTACATCTACCGATTACCAAGTCTAATATAATTAAAGGTTGCAATCAAGGTTTGAATAAGTGATGAGAAAAGGATGTATTGTTTTCGTCACACGTCATAAACAAAGTTGCTTCATAAAAAGATGATAAGTGATGAGGATTTTTCATGATTAAATAAGTAAAAACATGCTAAAATCCACAAATAATGAAGTACTTGCTGCTAAACCATCCATATTTATAAATGTTAAATATTCATCCATTCATACAGTATTTACGTAGAGTGCACTATTGATTTGCTGTTGGTACAACAGGACAGAAGATGGGCAATCACGACGGGAGCTGTGTTTTTGATGAAAAGGTCAGCCTTGTCAAACAACAGACACTGCTCTCATATGTTCCAGATAAATGCCACACACACGAGGAGACAAACACATACAGTACGCACCGGTGTGTACGTGGCTGCACAAATGTACAGAGCCATACAGACACAAGTGGACTACACCGGTAATACTGCTCCGTCCTCTGCTGACATTTCAGAACATGTTGTTCTTTACGGAGCGGAGCGGCGGTGTCCTGCACAAACTGACATCTGTCCATCACATCTGTCCCTGCCACACACACACACACACACACACACACACACACACACACACACACACACACACACACACACACACACACACACACACACACACACACACACACACACACACACACACACACACACACACATCATATTGAATTGTCACTCTCTCCGTCTAGAAGTTGCTCCCTGGATCAGCATGCCTCCACCCTCTTTTGTTTTTTTGACCCCTCTGGCCGTATAATAAACACTGGAGTGATCCAACGAGGGGGGGAAAACAATCTAATAAAAGATACAAGTGAGATGAGAGGGATCAAAAAACTAAAAGTAATATCCACTTCACAGGCATGCTGCAGATGATTCCCGCCTCATCCTGCACCTCCCTCTCTCTCTTTCCCTTATTGTGTGAATGTATTACAGGTGAGATGCGTGTTCACTTGTAAGCAGGAGAAACATCGATTTTCTGTCGCCTTTAGAGGATAACCAAAGGATATAACACTGTGTAGCGGTAGATAGGATGCTGTGTGTGTGTGTGTGTGTGTGTGTGTGTGTGTGTGTGTGTGTGTGTGTGTGTGTGCATCAAGATTGGTCCAAGGAACTCATGAATAGAAATGTGACAATCATACTCCCGCACAGTTGAAACAAAAACAAAGACCCACACACACTGCTCCTTTGTTGTTTTTAGTGATCTTACAAATCTGTGTGTGGTGTTGAAGGGGACGCTTGGTATTCGGGATTTTTCAAGGTTTTTGTAAAACATCATGGTGGTCTTTATTTGAGTTGAGATGAAGATAAAGCGAAGGATAGGCAAGGTTAAGGTACAGAGTAAACAGTAAGAAAAATTGAGTAATAAAACAATACTGAATGTGTGTGTGTGTGAGATTTGTGTCGTTGTTGTAATTTGTCTTCACTGAACCATGCCTATTGTTGTCCTTGTAAACTGAGAGCAATGAGTGTTTCATTTAAGATGTGTCTGATAACAGGAGCTCTGCTGTATGAATTCAATTAACTCTGCTTGTCCTTCTCTCACGCTCTCTTCCCCTTCATCTCTTTGCTTCTCTCAGGTTATGGCGGGGTGGAGTTACTGTTGGTGCTGTGTGGCCTGGATCTCTCTCTGCCTTGCCCTCGTCACTGCATCTGCTACACCTCACCTAGCACGGTCTCCTGCCAGGCCCACAACTTCCATGCTGTGCCTGAGGGCATCCCGGCCCAGAGCGAGCGAGTCTTCCTGCAAAACAACAAGATCCAGCGGCTGCTCCGCGGCCACTTCTCGCCCACCACCACCATGTTGTGGCTTTACTCCAACAACATCTCCTACATACAGCCCTCCACCTTCCACGGCTTCGACCGCCTGGAGGAGGTGGACCTGGGGGACAACCGGCACCTGCAGGCCGTGGCCTCGGACACCTTCCTGGGCCTGGGCCGGCTCCACGCCCTGCACCTGTACCACTGCGGCCTGATTACGCTGCCTCCAGGGATCTTTGCAGGCCTCACTAATCTCCAATATCTCTACCTACAGGTACACGGATAACATTTTATCTCTACTGTACATTGCATCTGCCACCGCAAGCGCATTATGGTTTAATCCATCCATCAGCCTGGCTCAGCACTTAATGCCTTTTCTGATTACATTTATTTTAATTGGACAGAGAACGCAGCCCTCGTACTAAAGTAACCCCACAGGATAGCTTTTGTGATCAACCACTGTTGGAAAACAATACATAAATTAAAATAGACATTTAGAAATGATTTTATTTACATGGCTTTGAGGAGAAAAGTTTGCATTATACAGATATACTTAAGGATCTCATATCCATATAGCTAATGGTTATATAAATTGACAATGACGCTCAGTGGGGTTAAGGTTACAGCTTAAACGGCATCATCCCTACATCATCTACTGTATTACCACTTCTCAGATTTACAGAAAACCATAGATAGTGGTGAGGGGAACATCAACCATGATTATTGGCAACTGGCCCAATTCCTCAGAATCCTTGACAGGAAACCTTCCTGACCCCTCATACACAGTTTTATTTAGCTATTTAGCTAGAAGCCTATACAACACATACATTTAGTCAACTATGCGACCGTTCTGCATTTAATTTTTTTTTTTTTAAAAAGGTTTTTAATCCTATGCTTTGTTTATGTATTATGTGCATTCAGGATAACATCATCTAACATTATCTAATGTATGCATTTAATATTGTGATATTATTGATTTCCTATGTGATGCCATAATCAAGCTTAAAGCTGTACAAGGGCATTCTACTGCGGAAATTAGTGAAAGTGATCATAACGTTTTTTAAATAACATATCACAAGACAGCAAATTAATGTAAACATGAAATAATCAAAGTGATGTTCACTGCACTGCGCCCCTTTTAAACCTTTGTTTTTAACTTGTATTCTTCCCCTACATCCTTGCAGGACAACCAGCTGGAGTTCCTGGAGGACGATCTGTTCATCGACCTCCTGAACCTCAGCCATCTCTTCCTGCATGGCAATAAACTGTGGAGCCTTCGTCAGAACACTTTCCGTGGTCTGGGGGTTTTAGACCGCCTGCTTCTCCACCAGAACCGAATCCAGTGGGTCGACCACCAGGCTTTCCATGACCTGCGGCGCCTCACCACCCTCTACCTGTTCAACAACTCTCTAACCGAGCTCTCCGGATCCAGCCTGACTCTCCTGCCGGCGCTGGAGTACCTTCGACTCAACGACAACCCCTGGGAGTGTGACTGCAAGGCGCTGTCACTCTGGGATTGGCTGCGGAGGTTCAGAGGCTCCACCTCCTCTCTGATGTGCGTTTCACCACCAGAGCTGGTGGATAAGGACCTGAAAACGCTGAAGAAAGAGGAGCTGCCCAGTTGTCTGTCCACCGAGGGTCACGCACAGGGTGGGCCGGGCAGAGATATGGAGAACGGAGACTCTTTGAACCACCTGAATCGCCACAGAAACCATCACAACCCCCACCAGCGGCCATACCTGCCCCATGGGGATCAGTACAGCTTACCTACCCCCTCCTCACTGCCGCGCCCACCTAAGGGAAGCCGCAGAAACTGTACCCGCCGGGGCCGCAAGGCAAAAGGGGGGCTCAATGAGGTGCAGGTACTACGGGAGGGGGGTGAGAAAGACTATACTCCAGACGATGGTAAATATGACCTGTCTGGAAATGGAAGGAGGAAGAACAAGTGCATCCCCAGAACTTCCATCGGCCCACCAAGTGGGGTCATGAGAGCCAATAATAAAGCAGGGTCACACTTTGCAGATTACATTTTCTGTTTACCATCAGCTCTGTTGCTGTCACTCATCCCCGTCATCCTACGCTGAGACAGGAAATGGACACTTTTGTGCTGGTGATGCAGAGTTATGATTCATTCTCCTGAACCACCCTGCCCTGGCTCTTTAACTGAGGCATGTGTGCATTACTGTGTGTGTACATAACATAATCAAATATCTACTGTCGAAGTATCCCTGTGGTATTTAGGCAGTCATCTTTACAAGTCATAATCAAAACATGGAAGTCAGGGAAAACAATTCAGCCCATTTCTTTGATGATGTCACCAAGAGAAACATCAGGAAAACTTTACATTTGTCTCCGTGGCATTAATGGCTTTACTGAATTCATAAACTTGTGAAAACTGTACAGACGCATTAGATAACAAGCCAATGATTAATTCAAGTAACAGCGAGAAGAACGCACAAGAAGGATCAGAATAGTTCACGGCTCAGTCTCTGTTTAGCCCTCTTGACACAAAATGCACCCTCCGTCTCTCACTCATGCTGAGACAAAGACCGTCATTAATAACTGTCACACTGCTCACTCAACAGCACCTTCAGATCCAGAAACTAAATGCTACAGACACAAGTGGCATTAACAATGTGTCATCTTAGATGCATTAATAAATACATTCACAAAATATCTCATAAAAAGGGTTTTATTTGCATGTCTCACAGGAAGGTGAACCTGAAACATATTGACGCACTAATGTATCCTTGCCTATTTGTCTGAACTAACACTGGAGCTGTGAACAGTCTATTCAACTGATATTTCTTCAATCTAATCCTATTTGTTGATCATCCAACCCATGAACTTAAAAGCCATTCAGAACCAACATTTCATTATAAGAGCCATCAAAGTCAGTGTAAATGAGTGAATGAAAGTCTTTGTCACTGTTTGTACGAGTGTGTCTACTAAGAAAAAAAGAAAATTCTAAAGCCATGCGGGTAGAACGACACTAGATAAGAGTGTCTAATTACAGCCAGAGGCCAACGTGGACCAACCATGGAGGGAGAGGATGGTTTTGTTCACTCTTCGACCTAACGGCAATGAAACAGATGCTTCATCGAGCCTGAAGGGTCAAGACATGCAGGCCAAGGAAAATCTGAAGACAGGGCCTGGCTCACAAAAAATGATGTACTTTCCTCTGTAATTCTGTGGAGAATTATTGGGAAACAAAATATATATATTTGAAGTAGTGATGATTCAATCCAAATGAACACAGGAGGGTTTTGATTGCTAGAAAAAAAAGCCATCAGGAAGGAGTCACTGATAACCAACACAATATCTCCTGCAACGGTCTAAACAACTGCTTTTACTGGAAAACAAAAGCAGTTGATAATCTGTGAAGTTCCCGCAGTGCAAAGGGACAGACAAACCTCTACTGCATTCCCTGGTCTTGTCCTTGTGATGTGTTCAGGGTGCTCCAAAACAGACGGACTTGAGGATCTGTAAACCCTGATTGGAGAGTTGGATATTTATGCTGCTACGTCCGGCAAAGTGGGAACTTTTTGTGTCTTGGGATTCTTCTTCAGGAAATAACAAGGACAGAGAGGACTATGGGACATGGAGCGGTTCAAGCACACAAACAAACCTAACAAAGCCCGGTCACCTTCACGGCCTGCCTGTCACACACATCTAACCCCTATCAGTCCGGGGCTTTCAAATCCCACAGCAGAGTACCACAGGTTTGACTTTAGACCTCTAGAACTACTTCAGAGTCACTCACCCAAAGTCTCAAATGCACAACTCCAATGAGGTCAACCTGTACAGAACCACACGGGCCTCCGGGTATACTTAACTAGCCAGTAATGCTAAAAGTCTATATTTCCTTTAGCATTGAAATGTTCTATTTTAAGAAGGATGCATGTATGCAAAGATTGACCTAGCTATAAAAAGCTAACATCATGACATGCTGACAAAAAGCACAAGAAATGAATAGTGTGAATAGAGTTTGCGGGCAACTTTAAAGTGTTAGGATGGGAATCAGAGAGCAGGGGCCACATCATGCTTGTGTGTTTCCTGCTGAGCCCTGCCTTTTAATGTCTATCTATCTAGATGTTGGGGACAGACAGAGGCCTGTCACTGGTGTCATTCCCCTGACATGTAGGATTAGAGACCCCCTTCTGGTAAACTTGTTTGTGCTGCTGTGAACCCAGAGGTGATGTAAATTGTGTCTGTTTATTCCTGTGAGGATTTTTTTTGTAAAAAAACCAACAAAGAAAGTACAACAAAAAAAAAAGAAAGAGAGAAATTCTCTGTTTTGTCTCGGTACTTCCCTAAAAAAATAAACAGGGAGCCAAGGGCTGGGACTTTTTTTATTTAATACGATTAATATCATATATTTTTTTCAGTTCTGTCTTTTATTCTGCTGACTCATTCAAGATAAACGGTAAGCTGCACTGTCCCCTTCCTGCGCCTCCTCTTTTCTTTTCTCCCTTCCTCATCCTCTCCTCCTCCCTCTCTCGCATATGCTTTTTTTCTTCCACCCTCATTGCTCCCTCCTTCCCCCACTCCTCCTTATTCTTCCTCTCCTTTCTTCCTTTGTGCAACCCAAATGTTTTGTATGTGGTTATCAAACAATGCCAGACTCAAAAGCTGTTTATAAATAACATTAAACAGAAAGTGTCCTCAAATGGTTGATGTGGTCTGTTTTTTGTTCACCTTTCTTTTGTAAGTGCATATGCACATCTGTGTGCGTATCCGTGCGTGAATGTGTCTAAGACACACCTTCAAAACGAGCCCTGAGGCTGAATGATAAGGCAATGAAAAGGAAAGATAAATGGTTAGAAAGTTAAAAAAAAGAAAAGGTAATGGAATAAGTATGCACATTCATCGACTGCAGGGAGAGAAACACAGCCACATTGAACCATCATGCCCTAGTTTCACTCATACATTCAGCAGCCTCCCATAAAATATGCATCAGAATGACTGTAAGCACAAGCACACACACAACCTCACAAATACACACACCTGTCGAACAGCATTAGCACAGGGTGAGGATTTGAGGGAGGTGTCTTCTGTCAGGTCAAGGTGAGGTCAAATGGAGCGCTGGCACGTCTACCTTTTGCTCACATTTTGGGTTTGCCCGCGGCACTGCATAGTTCTACGTCTATGTGTGTTTGTGTATTATATGTGCGTGTCCACCGGTGTACCCACTGTCACGGCAGATCCAGCCTGACAGCCGGCCAGGGCATGGGAGGTGTGCCTCTGAGAGACAGTATCACTACTCCGTTTGTAAAACAAAGCTGACAATTGGGGGAGAGAGAGGGAGAGAAAAGCACAAGGATCTAAAGGCAGAGGGGTGGAGATATCTGCGGAAGAAATCCATGAAGTAGTTATCAGCACCAAACAGACCAGCAGCCAGGGGAGAGGAAACAGGAATAATATGGGTGGCTGCGGCATCAACGCTGACTTGTGTTCAGTCAATAACTACATGTGTCCCAAACTAAGCCTGGATCACGCGTGTGTTGGCCCATGTAGAAACTCTACATGTGATGAGGAGCAGCGGCTGTCACTGAGTCCATTTCATAGAGTTCAGGGAGAATATGAAATATGAATCTGTTTCTAAAAAAGAAGCAACATGGGTAAAGGAACATTAATTATGGAGGAACTACTAAATATATCATGTGTATGTAAGAACAATAAAGAATGGCCGGTGAGGTTTTCAAGTAATGGAAAGAGGGTCGAAACTAATATTGAAAAAAGGAGGATGAAAGAAATAATCACACGTTTAAATAGAAAGCAACAATAAAGATACAAAAATAAAGGTAAAGATGGAGGAAAGGAAGAAGAGGGGCAAAGCGATAAAACAACAAATATTGCAGAAAGCATGAAGAGTGAACGCTATGACGAAAGACAAAGAGGATAATACGTGAGAATGGGTGAAAGTATGAGGGAAGAAACAAGGAAGACAAAATATGGAAAGCAAGAAAGTCTAGATGGGAAAGAGGTACAGTAGGAAGCTAAATAAAGTAAAATCAATAGATATGCTCTTAAGGACGATAAGAGGAATGTGAGAAGCATTTTAGGATAGAAAACAAAGTAGTAAGGAAGGAGAGAACGTATCCATAGAGACACATGTATACAGGCTCCATGATCAAACAGAAGAACAGCTCATCCACTAGTTCAGTCCCTAAGCTGAGGATCTGAAATAGCCGCATGTGAATATTTATATATGCCTATGTTCCCTTCCAAAGGCAAAGAGGCCAAGCAAAATTGATTTCTCTGTGTGAATCCCCGAAGAGTTGAGACTCAGCAATAGAAGAGCAGAAGAGAGCCAGGGAGAGTGGAAAGAAAGAAAGAAAACAGTGCTAGAAAGAACAGTGGGAGACTTTGTGAAACAAGCGGAAAACTGGGAAATGAGAAACACCTTCAATGAATTGCAAATGTATGATGTTTCCACTAAACTGATGCATATACAACATTTGTCCTGTACTCACTCGCTCTCAGAAGCCAATGTTCCCTCTACATGATTTGATTTTCGTTACCGACGCCATCCAAGCGCATGGCGTCCCATCATGCACCAGCTCACATGCCTTACAGTACCTTTCTGTAAGCACCATTTAACAGCAGCCGTCTTTCCAGTGCCTTAACTCCGTCTGGCTTCATTACACACATTACAGCCGGATATCTGATTCTAATTAGGAAGAAGGTCAAAGTGTGGGGCTGTAATGGAGGAAAGCGGACTCACAGCCATGAACCCACAGGCCTAAATCCTGTTAGATAAGAAACATCTAACAGCCTTTCTGCTCAAATCAAAACTTTCATCACAATCAATCGCACTTTTACATTTAATTGCGTCTCATTTTACTATTTGTAGCCTGAACCTGCCATTCTGTGAAGTTCCATTATTCAATACATCTTCATCTTCTTAAAAAGGGTATAAAAGTTAATGTGCACTTGAACAGTCAGCCACAGTGAAAGACATTTTCAACCTTTCAGCCGCATAATCTGACACAAGGAAGTGATAGAAATTACATTCAAGTACGCGGCTTTAACGTCTGTTGTGTCGGCAATGCTGAATCAAAACGTGTCAGTGTGTTTTCATCAGTTTTAGAGTCTTGCTGGAGCTTTATTGAATGTTTCATCATCCTGGATGTGTTAAATAAGAGAAGTGTCTGCATCTTCACCGCAACACGGCCCCCTTGGCAGTGTCAAATACAATATTTGTGTTGCTAACTAAACTTCTGCACTGTTCCCTTGTCGAAAAAAACAGATCGAACAAATCAATCGAGACACATAAATGACACTCGTTACCATGATGGTTCCCACCATGCAGGATTAAATATAATTTATTGTGTTTTTTTTTTATCATACTGTGAATGAAAGTACTTAGCTTATTGAGAACAAATGTTTGTGACCTGATGGTGGCAATATAGAAAAATTCAGTGGGAGGTCACCAAAGTCATTGAAACTCATCTCCTGGGGACCATGAATGCCTGTAAAAAATGTCATATTAATCAAATGTAGTCGTTTTGGGATATTTCCCTGTGGATCAAAGTGGTGGAACAACCAACAGGCATCAAATCCCTCGAGCGCTAGAACTGCTAAAATGTGTCATCAGTGGTCAATGGTTGTAAATTGTGTGTGGAAATGTTTGACTTGAACACCTTTGGCTGCACATGAATATGCCGTTATATCTCACAGCTCTGCCGGTCGTCACCCGCAGGCTGCCCGCGGGGGACGACCTTCATGCGACTCTCTGCTGCCTCATCACCAGGGTGTTTTCAGTATTTTTCTTGGAAAACTCTACAGAAAATGCTCAACTGTCCTTCATTAAAAAAGCACCAAGATCCTAAATCAGGTCAGACACAAGTCAAGCAGCAATGTCCACTGACCCGTGTAGACCGCTCACTTTGAAACCAAGGTGCAAACAGGAAAGCATCATCACGCCAAGAATCACCACAGTCTGAGTGCTCTTCAGTCTGACGCCGGTTACTTTAAGCTCCTCCCACTCAAAACCGTCCCTGAGGGATATGAAAATACTTTATTTTTTCCTACTTTTTCTCAGAAAGAGAAAAAAAAGTCTTGAACATCACCCAGAGCTCCTGTACTAATGGGATCCTATCTATTATTTCTCAGTGCTGTGCTGTGCTGGATTCCTCGAGGAGACAGCGTGACTTTCAGTCCTACCTGTCAAAGATGCTGTCATGACTTAATTCCTACACCATAAAACTTTCTATATGATTAATTATTTGCAGCTTTTTTTTTACTGTAGCAGTGAGTAATTCTCCTTTCAGTTTTGAGATAGTTACGTTTAGTTTTGTGGGATTGTTCATTTTTCCCTGTTTGCTGAGGGTGATTTTCTTTCTTTCATCTTGTTATTCAGTTTGATGGTAAATAAAAGGCTTGATTGGCTAAACAGCAAAACTATACAGCAACTCTAAAAAGTAGAAAGTGTAAATATAATATAAGCATTTACTGCATGAATTGAAATGTTTTCAACTTCCTCATTAAGGGTCCAACTGGATTTGCTCTGAAACTGCAACATCAGTCATGTCATGTCAAATAGAGGTTTTGTGTTTGTTTGTTTATTTACTTTGAGGTCAATTTTGTGGCAAGCTAGATAAATCACTGTGTTAAATTTCATAATATGCATCAATATATTTGATTGAACTTTCCATTTTAAACTGGTTCTGAACACATAAATGTACTGACATAAACACACATGGGTTTCGCAAACACAGCACACATATAGTCAGAAAATTCACACAGATTTGATTGGTGTGAATATAGAAGATGAAGAGTATATATTTGAAGTCTTTGCTGTGATCTCATATTTTCCCCAAACACACATCACGCTCAGCTCAGCAGAGATCACACAGTGATGATAAACTTCCTTGATAACCACATTAGATAAAGAGCCAAGATATTATTTAGATATAAGGATGCCGTGTGGTTATTCCCCTACAGAGTAATTCCAACCAATGCAGGGAAAATACTAATTAGTGCACTGATATGTACTGATCCAAAACCAGAGTTCAACCTGATTTGCAGCAGCAGGTTAAAACACATCACCTGCACACACAGTAATTATTCACTAGCTGACACAAGCACATTAACATCTCAAACATACTTATGGCTCAGACAATGATAAGCAGGGTGATCATTATTCGCCAGGGCTGTCCGATTTTCGATTTTGATCATGGTCAGTTTCTGGCATCTCTAGTATATCCCAGCTGTATGAATTCATAAATAATACCATTTCACTTGGAATCAAATCAACTACTACAACAACCAATGTCACCAGCAGCCTTATTGCCAAGCACACAAATCAAAGACATCCAATCATAGCATGCATGTTTTCATGTGAAGTTGATCAGTGATGCTTCTGAGTCTCAGTGGTGCTTTCATCTTGGGACAAAAAGCTGATATGTACATCAAGGAGAGAGGGGTCCAGCCATCAAGGACCAACGCTGATTTTACTCCACAAAACCAGCCTGAAGGGACATGCTTAGACTTGGTAGGTAAGTGTCTTTTTAAATTAGTGTTTGTAACAGAGCTAGCAGGCAAAGCAGTTGAAGAGAGAGACATGGCAAAGCTGGTTTGAACTGCAAATAGGTGCGTCTGCCAGGCTCAGTGATGCAAACACAGGTATGGTGAAAAAAGAGAGAAATATTCAAAGCAGAAAAAAAACAGCGTAATATACCATCTGACAATGACAGATTTTTCTTTTTGGATATTTTACAAATCACTCCGCTTTCAAACTCTATTCTTGTTATTTTTAACAATTTTTTTTTGTTACTGTCATATAGTATTTTATACCTTTAATAATTGAGTCTCTAATGTCTCATTAATAACTATAATGATCATATCAAGGTGTGCCTTAACCTCACTGAGCTGAGGTTATTTGAGCCTCTCAGGAGAGAGCTCTCTTCCCCCTGGTTGTAGAAAAGCTCTTTAAATTCGTTAGCATAGCTAGCTAACCAGATGCTAATAACAACAGATCGCCACTGTGCTTACAACTAAAGACACACGCAAACACTGCGGCATGTGTACGGCTCCTTATGGGTACTGCAATATTTGAAGAGCTGGAGCAGCGTTCCGATGCTCTCCGTTACACCTTCCAGACGAGACATAACCACGTGAAGATCTATGGTGAAGAGACGTTACGCTCGTGTTGTGTTCAAGGAACCTGTCCTTGGCCAGGAAAAACAGGCACTCGCTTGTTTAATTATTTTGCGGTCTAGTATTTCTTCTTTCTTTTTTGAAGTTGAGAAG
>NW_011351700.1:2235680-2280381 GCF_000735185.1 Notothenia coriiceps | reverse complement strand
AACTGGATGACTAACGGGAGGGCTACCTCTGTATAAGCTTTGCTTTCTGCTTCTACTAAGTTTGTCTGTTTTTTGGATGTATACCCTCTCGGTACCACTTAACAAAAAGACTACCCTTATAAAGGATTCATAAATATATATAATATATAGTTAGGTTATTAACTAGGTTGGAAACACTTTATTAATCATTAAGAACCAATTATAAACCACTTCTAACATAGTTTCCATACATCAACACAAGCTCACTATTTGGCAAGATGACTAAGTCTTATATTGGCTACCTAGCTTACTTCGTCTTCTTCATCAGCCAGCATCCTTGGTATCTGTTGTTCACTGAGTTGATTCCCCCCCCCACTTCCATCTTGATGTTTCTTGACATCTCTTATGACCATTTATTTACGAGTTACTAACATGTATAACTGCCAAAAGGGAGCCTTGTTGTAAAGTGTGAAACAAATCACCGTAGTCTTATTG
This sequence comes from Notothenia coriiceps, assembly GCF_000735185.1. Classification (NCBI taxonomy): domain Eukaryota; kingdom Metazoa; phylum Chordata; class Actinopteri; order Perciformes; family Nototheniidae; genus Notothenia; species Notothenia coriiceps. The sequence goes on along the minus strand of NW_011351700.1, from coordinate 2,279,907 downwards.
TAAAGTGGTACCGGATCATTTATCACAAACTGCTGGATTCTTCCGTTTGGTTTCTTGTCAACCTCACAAAAGTGATGGTTAAAGAATCATCCACAGAGACGAACAAGAGGTTTATAGTTTGAGATAACAACCTTCTGAATATGATCTCATTTTCATTATTTTGTTCATCAAATGAAAGTGGGAAACGTTTCACTTTTACACAAACATTGTGCACCAAACTGAGAATACTGTAGGGAATCCGGCTTGATGCTCTCTGTGTGCTCTCTGTTCCCCTGCAACTGATTTAAAGAAAGAGTTATTCGATGTGGCTCTGAGTGTTAGTTTCATAAAAAACATGTACTTTACCGTAGATGAGAGGTGTGGCTCGCCAGCTGCTGCTTTGCAACCCTAACCCTACTAACTTTGATTACTTATTAGCAAGTATAAAGTGGCCAAATGAACACAACTTTGTTAACAGTTAAATGTAAGAAAAACAGTAAGCATGATGTTCAGTAAAGCAGTTAAAATCAAAGGATCCAGCGTGTTTTTAAACGGAGCAGAAATAGAACTAGTCTCCCACTTCAAGTATCTTGGAGTCATATTGGACTCAAACTTGACTTTTAAGAAACATATTAAGAAATTATCCAATACCATTAAATTCAACTTGCAACATTTTAAACAAATTAGACCTTTCTTTAACTGTCAATGCTGCAAAGTCATACCTCCACTGTATGATTCTATCCCACATTGAATACTGTTGACAAACTGGTCGTTTGCTTCTGCCACAAACCTGAAACCCATAGAACAGCTGTACAAGAGAGCTATCAAGGTGTTTCATACCACCACTGTACCATCCTTGAAAAACACAATTTCTTGAGTTTTGACAATTTTAAGTGTTTTTTTTATAAATGTTGACACTGGACGCTGCACTAGGTCAGAAACCAGAGGAGACTGTGAACTACAGCTCATTGTGGAATAGCCTCCCAACTGAGATACGGGATTGTCACACTCTCAATAGCTTTAAAGGTCAACTCAAAGAATGGTTAAGAAACAAACAGACGTGCAATCACCGCTAAATGCACTTTAATTACAGGGGTAGCTCATCTTGCACTTGATGTAGCTCTTTTATCTCCTCCTGCACTTTATATGTCGTAGCTGCTACATTGTACTGCCTTGTGGTAAATGCTTGTATGCTGCTCATGCTCTTTCTGCATATCATGTATTTCTGTTTGCCATGTATATAAATGTTATGTTCATAAATGTTGTATGTGACGGGACCACGGATGGAAATTAGCTCAAAGCTAAAATCCGGCTCATTTACATTTGAAAGCATTATTTTATTTAAAATGTTCATTAATGTGCATTGTCCCGGTTCAAATAAACGATTAAATAATAAAACAAAAAATTAAAATGAATATTTCTATTTTTGCTCCAAATCTAAAACAATCTTTCCAAACTAATTTAAATACATCAGTGTACTTTAACAATAAGTCTTGAGTGACTATTATTTACTGTCAGCTATTTCCATAATAGTCGGTAATAACCTTGCCTGTGTTTTTTTACATGAGCGACAGCCACATTACCATCCATCATGTATCAGATGTCGGCCGCTGAAAGATCCAGCATCTTTAAGAAATCCTCTTAAAGGCAGATGCCGACATCGGAGAAGTCGAGGGGGTTAGGCCCTTCAGAGAGGAAGAAGGGGCTCATGTATCCCTCAGGGTGGACAGAGGGCTTATAAAGGTGAAGATGAGACCCTCCAAAAAGGTCCGCACGGGATAATTTAAAGTGCAGGATGATGGATGAACAGTGAAAGAGAGTTCAATGGGATAAATAACAGAATACAATTTAATTATTATCACAAACAGCAAGCCCAAATTATTAATGTTTTAAAAGCATCACAAAGAGTTTAACAATAATTGCTTTTCTTCAGGGTTTTAGTTTCGGGTTGGCTTTTGGGTAGTATTTCGGAGCTTGACCTTAGTGATGAAGTGGAAATAGAGTATACTCTGCATCTGCTTTTCTATTGGTCGGATACAGTGACAGAAATACCTGGAAAAATAAGCTCTAAAGCAAAAAACAAAAAACAAAAGACAAGCAAAGAGACACTAATTTATGAGAAGTGCTATTTAATTTGGCACTCAAATTCATTCCATCTTTATTATCTTTAGGCCTGACTTTTCATCTAGCCCCATTATTACGCAACCCTTTTAAATGTGTCTTTCTATTTTGATATACGTAGTTATGTGTACCAGTCAGATTCTCAATTGGTGGAATACTGCAGCATGGGTCCAGTGAGAGACCATAACGTTGTGGATCGAATACAAATCACAGGGTGAATTACCAACTATTTTTTCACTTGCTTTTATGGCAAGATAGGGTCTTTGACCTTGGTGTGTAACACATTCAGGCTTCTTACTGTAAAGTAATCTCTCATTAAACGTTTTTGTCATACTGTAGTTGTGCAGCTGATGATGATTCTAAACATTTGATCCTGGTAGGCCTATTACCAACTACCTACAATTGTGTCTTTCTTTAACTTTACCATATCTAGCCACACATTCAGACTGAAGACCAGAGTTCATTGTTAACGTTACCAGCTGTTTATAATTCATGCAGGCGGTGAGTTGTAACGTTTGAGGCTTACCGGAGAGGAGTCTTTCGGTCTGTGTTACAGATTGACGCAGGCCTTGTTACAGAATACACACGTCACAGCTTTTTGTTGTCAGTCTGGCCAATTTTGATTGCATTATGTATAGCAAGACATCTGATAAGCCCTAGACCTCAGCCACTGAAAATTGTCCTCAAATGGCTCTGGACATTCTAATAAGGAACCTGTGATCTGATACGGCTGCAACACGGTGATGTCTGCAGACTTCCTCATGCTGGTTGTGTTTCTATTTCTCATGCTCCTGTTCATGCTGTTTGCCTTTTCTTTTAAACATCAGCTGACATTTTCTCCCTGACCTCCTGCCTGATATAGAAATGTACAAACAAGGCACACAAACAAACAGGAATAACTCAGAAACCAGCATGTGATTTTAGATCTCGAGATGTTCAGAATTTGAATGTGGGGCCTTTTTCTTATCAATAGTCTTTCATCAGGGTGTTTGGAGAGGATTTTAACATTAAAACACTGTATCTTTAATACCTCTTGGATTACTATGACAGTAATGTTATCACTTACTATACTTAAGGGGATGTTCAGCCCCATTAGTACCTTCTTTTGTGTGCTGCATCTCCCTATATGAAATGTAAGCAATGTTATCTCTAGCTCTACATTTGCATATTTTAAGCTGCATCAGTGATTTTCCCACTCTGAGAAGGCATTATCTGAAATGTCATGTTAACATTATGGTAATGTACAGTAGCTCATTAGAGGACAGACTGTACAAAAAAGTACGTGCTCAGGATTTTCTAAGAGGGATTTCAGCGAGGAGTGGAATTACAAAAAAGGGTTCATATCTGGTTCACTTTTGAGGACTCTCTACAGCAGTGTCTACACAGCATGATAATATTTTCTGATCTGAAAAAACCCTGAACTGGTGTTTGAACATTCTTTCAAGCCAGCTATTTTAGACATCTACTGATTTGCATACAACATCATAGTACTATGTATTTTATTACAAAAAATGTATAAAATTCAAAGACTCTCGGGGTCATTTAAACTGATTTTTAGGTTATAGGTTTCTATTTGTGGCACTGAACGTATGTTACATAAGATTTAAAGTATTTGTATTACATATACAAACATGTATGCATATTTAAATGCTGTTTACAAAAAAATACTAGATAAAACGTTCCAAAATAGCAAGTACTGAAGATATACAAAGAATTAAAAACAACTGCAAGATATAATAAAGGTGAAAGAGATGTGTCATCACAGTATAAAATGCAGTATAAAATGTAATTTAGCTACATATTCTTTGGTACATCGCCCTTCATAGTTTATTGTTCGTTGTTCAAGGCCTTCATAGCCTGTGTGAAACTCCTCCTCACCTTGTCAGGCCTTGATTTGTGGCTCTGAAGTTGCTTGGCTGATCGCAGCCACATAAAAAATCTGTTATTATCTTCCTAGCTCTTCACCTCTTGTTTTATAGACTCTGTAGTAAAACAAAAGTATAATAAGAAACATTGCTCTTCAGTATCTGATACCTTTTTTAAGAAAGTAGTCTAAACCTTCAAATAACAATTCATTGTTTGAATCATTTCGAACATTTGATTGTCTCAAGTTCTCAAATGTGTCTTGCATTATAGCAAATTGAATGTCTGGGAGTTTTGAATGGTTGGTTGCACAAAAACGACATAATGGGTTTTATTCTCTCATTGTCTTGGGTTTCAACAAAGAATGAAAAGAGCAAAGTCACCGTGAAATGATCCCTGCTTGTGATATTCTTTTATTATTTCCCCCCTGCTCAAGATGGACTTTTCCTTTGGTCTTGAGCCTAATATTAAGCATGCCCCCGCCCCCGTGTAGCCTTCACACACGACTTCTCCTCTGATTTCAGCAGCTGCCTCTCCCGAGTTTATTATCTTAACCTTTCTGTGAGTACGTACCCACGTCAGTCGAACTGGCTGCCACCCAGAAACTGTTGACGTCTAACTGGCAGATGCCTCAGGAGTTCCAGCTGTGATCGATATGTTAGTGTCTTTGCACAACAGGAGCTTTATATCATCTCTGAAAACCAAATTAACCTCTTCAGCAGAGCTCTGTGACCAGAACCCTCGTCTCTTGATGTTCATGTAGCACATGATGATGATGCTTTATAACACTGGCTCATAAAGACTTTAAGTTGAGGGGGACATGGGGTTGCTTCTGTTGGTTCAACAGTCAAAGCTATATATTGCTTTGCGGCCATTGAAGCATTACATTTAATTTGTTGGTGGATAAATGCTGCCACCTAAAGGTCAGAGGGCTACCTGTGTATGTGGCTGAGGGCATTTGCAGATTTTATAAATTGATTAACTTGGTGTAAACCTTTTTGTTACCGGTGTGTAAGTTGCCTCACACTTCAATACTTCCATTGAAGCATGAAATTGAAATTGATGATGGAAGCATATGGAGCCACGATTAACTGAATCTATACCTGTGGCCATGGAGACGCTTTGAAAACATGCACGTCACTTCCAAAACAGTATGTCAGTATAAAGGTACCTGTACATACCCTCAAGTGTTTGTAAACAGTGATATATCTCAATTTCTTAATACATTAAAAAGCACACAAGGCCCACAATTAGAAACGTTCACAGATTTTTATTTACTTAGACTTTGTTCAGAACAAAAAATATACAGCAAAGATTTCCGCTCTTGTTATTATGTAAGACTATGCTATTAGACAGTCCTCCATCGCTTGCAGCTCCTGTAGTTCTTCACATTGAGGGCCACAGTGAAGACAGAGCAGTTCTCTGACCCTGGGGATGACAGAGAGGGCGGGGCCTCTGACACCACTGGAAGAAGGACAGGAGAACAATACAGAACTATTATTTTCTACCAATAATGTTTGTGAAAATAAAAACACAGCAGAACCGTTGCACATTGTTTAGACATTGAAACAAACGACACACCTTGAAAATGTTTACTTTATGTCTGCACAACTCACTCACCCATTGAAGTGAAGCTTGGCTAATTTGAAGAGTTGTCGACCCAGTTCAATGCTCTCCTTTCCGTACTGGTTCCCAATAGCTACGGCACTTCTCTCAAGGTGTGAGGCAGCATTACTCCAATGGCCTACAGGAAAAATAAACCACCCAGTAAGAGGGTTGCAAAAGTTCAAAAATATTCACATTTGACACCTTAGCGTGTCTGATAATTCCGTTATTGTTTTTCGGCTTTTCCTTTATATTTAATATAAGCATTACACTGTTAAGAAATTCAGCTGATTCAAACATCAACATATCAGTGTGCTTGGCCAGTACTACATTTCTAGTCAAGTATGCCAGGATACCAAATACAATTTCCTTTTCAGAGTGGTTATCTTTGACTCAAAAATTGAGCCTTCCACAGCTAAATAGTTGCCAGGGCCAATCATTTCACATAAACTGCTGGAGGTCAAATAACATTAATGATAATGCTTGATACAGTTTGTATATGTGTGTAACAGCATCTGCCTGAAAAAGCACCAATAATAATGGTACATTATATAATAAGTAAATGAATTATTCTTTAAATCTTCAGTATGTTTCCCTACTGTTTGGTATTGTTATTGAATTATGACATGCTGTTGAAAAATGTGATGTTTTATTGATTGAGCCAGATCCAGCCCAGAATTATATAACAAATCCCCAGAGTGCACGTAGAGAGAGAACTTTTCAGGTGGCAAACTTTCAGAAGGTTTAGATGCTCAACCAATCGGTAGAGAGTTCTGTTATTGTAAAAGTTCAACAGCAGGTGTGTATTCACCACAGAGGTCACACACATTATTATTCTCACCCATGGTAGCATACGCTCTGGCCATAGCATCTTCCAACTCCCCCTGTAACGGATGTGTCTCTGCGAGGCTCAGAGCAGACGGACTCTGGGTCCTCCTCAACAGTCTCAGAGCCTCATCTGACGGAGGGAGGAGCAGAAGAATAACATGAAGGTGTAAAAAAGAACATAGGGAAGAATGGCAGTGATGCATTACTGTATCTACATTTACATTTCAGTTTTTCAGAATCACCTGGTCTCTCTCTTTCCATGAGGTCCACAGCCTTCTTCAGGTCCTGCTTCATTTCCTGCAGCCTCTGGTTCACTTCAGAAAACGCCACACAGTGACCGCAGGATGCCTGGGAACATATGAATCCTTTTCCTCTCTCCTCGCTGCTTCTCTGAAAATCATAAAGCGATTCAAATGATTAAGGGTGGAACCCTAGAAAGATAGAGAAACTCAGACAATTAATCATGTTTGATTGCACGAAAGAAAATCCACAAAAACCCTTACGAATACCTACATTGAGAGATCCTTTGCACTTCCCACACAAAAGTCCAGACTGTGGATTGCCTCCAACACTTGAGCACTGCAGTCTGCCCTCTGAACCGTCCTCTTCCTCTGACTGCAGCTGCAGCGTGCAGGCCTCACACTGACAAAGGAAGTAGTATTGTTCCTGCAGGAGACACTGGCGTTCTTGGGTCGCCATCCTCCTGCTGTGGGGACCTGAGGGAGGGAGGATAGGGCTTTATTACAGCACCAGTTATAACACACTATTAAAGAATAACACTGCCAACTGAAAGCACAGTCATTTCAGCTGTATAATGTCAGTGTTTAAGCTACAACAAAACAATCAAACAGCATTGTTTTATCCACACTTTATGTAAGGTACTGCTTTTCTATGCAGATTTGTATGTTATGAAATTGGTCAGCACCCTAAAAATGATTTTGGAGCAGAATAATACATTTTCCTACCATAGCAGTGCAGGATCTCTTGTCCAGGAGAGATATCTTTGGCTGCTCTGACAGTGACAGTGACTCCGCTTGCTTTGCTTCTCTTCTCAGCTACACTCTCACTGAAGTCTGCAGACAGATGTGTTCCTGTGCTGAACGCCAGACTGGTGTTGGGACAGCAGGAGTGATTCAGAAGACTGAGAGTTGGGAACATCGCTGTCGCAATGCGAATTTCCCTGCTAGACTGCACCGGTGAGTTTTCCGCTCCTGTGAGATGCAAGAACGAGAAAGAAAATGTCAATTTACGATTAGACAACATTCAAAGCTGAAGATGAAGTTATTATTAAAAGAGCACACATCTATTGTGGATTGTACCATTGAAACAATTAAAGTAAAGCAAAATGAGTCCACCACCAGAAAAGAATAGATAAAAGTTGAGATAATCAGTTCATATGGCCAATCCACTGGTTCTAACTTCACAAAAGTCAATGTTTGTTTTCTTCTATAATAAGAATCTGAATACCTAAAGATGTGAACAAACTGCTTTAATGTGTCTGACTTTAGGTCTTGATTTTTCACTTGGACAAAACTCAATTCACCTGTGTCTTGCAGCGTGGTGATTGCCTGAGCGTTACACCTCAGCTGCAGCATGTGCCTCAGGACTACACTTCCCATCAGCCACAGCTCTGAGTTCCAAGCTGCTCCAGTACCTCCCTCCTCGCCTGGGGGATGGCTGTTTGCCTGTAAGGGTCTACTAAGGTCCCAAGATGCAGGTGGAGGTCCTGCCTTGCTGAGCTTTAGGTACAGTGTTGCTATGGTAATCGCACTCAGGAAACGCACAAAAGGGCTGTGGCGATTCAGGTGGTGTTGCAAGTGAAACACGCTGCGATAAGTGTCACCGTAATGTGAAGCACAAGGATCGGGAGGCTTTGAATCCCTGGACTCTGGCTCTGTGTGCTCGTTTCTGATTGGCTCCTTGGCCATTTGGATGTTTTTCAACCCCGCCTTAAGTGTGACCCTCAGAGCGAGCTGTGACATCACGCCCATCACCCTCAGATCTGCTCCCAATGAACACTCCCACTGGTGATGTTCCTCCCAGGCGTCTCGCTGACAGGAAGTTGAGCAGTATCGGGTGTAGCTGCAGCCCTCACACGGCACAGGACTCAGAGTTTCAGTCAAACACCTGTGACAGCGCCGGTGCTCCACTCCTCCCTCTGCATCCTGCCTTCCTCCTTTGCCTTGTACCTCCTCCATCCCTGGTATGAGGACACAGCTGTATGGCCTGTCATGCAGAAGCACCTCCCCAGCTGCTATTCTCTCCGCAGCCACAAGGTGTCGCCCTTTCTCCGGGCTGAAGCCAATAGCAGCTTGAGGACAAATCCCAAATGAAAGAGGTCCAACAGATGTCCCTTTTCCTCCATCTGTAGGATTCTTTGAGGCAGGATTGTCTTTTCCCTTTTGATCTACAGAGAGGTGCCTGAGGCATTGTGTGCGACGGTCCTCTAGTTTGTGTGAAAGTTGAGAGGGATAGCCGTGCTTTAGAGCTCTGTCAATGTCTTCAAGGGAATCCTGAGGGATAATAAGAATCATTGAACTGTGAGCAAAATATAAAGATGATGGACATTTTAATAGAGATACATATGCCCTGAACACATGTCATGTAATGGCTTGCCTGTCCTCCAAATATATATTGCATGGGTGGCCTTGTAAATAATGCACTTTAATCTCAAATCACATATGTATATGCTCTTGCAAAGCATCTGCTATATGAATGGACTTTAGTGTGAACAGCTTTGATTGTGTCACCGTTTGATGATCACACAATGGTGACACAATGTGTAAGATTTCCCCAGGCCCATTTTCACACATATCACACATATAGCAGAACTGGTTTAAACAGGCTTTAATGATACAGCAAGTGCCACACTTTCTTATTATTTCTTACCTGGTAGTGCTGCAGATGGTAGAGAACAGCAGAGCGGTTTGCATAGCAGAGAGACAGCTGCTCCGAGCTTAGAGGATTAACACATATGCCCTTTCATAACGAGAGGGAGATCACTGGATGTCAATATGTGTTTATTTTGACAGTTAGACATGTCATGCTATATATTCACAAATTAATTTAAACAATGGGGTTCTCAAAATAAATTCAATTTACATTTTCATTATATTATTGCTTCAGCCATGACTGTCATAAACACAATGTATTGTGTTTTTATTTTCTGGCACATAGGGATCAATAGAGTAATGTGTTATTCACCTGTGAATAGTGCAGAGCAGCTGCAGTGAAGTCTCTGATCTTGAAGCTGGAGTTTCCCCTCTCCCTGCATGTTGCTGCCTTCTGTGCCTCCTTCTGTACGGAGTATGCTGCAGAGATTGACTGAACGAAGTCCAGATCCTCCTGGCTTTAAAACACAAATGGAGACAAACTAAGTAGCCTACAAATCAAGAAGCCTACTAAGTTAAAACTTGAGTTAAAGCTTCTGGGTTCTAAACCCTAAAGGTACATTAGCAAAGTTTAGTTAAATGGCCCAATTGAAAAACAAGGTTATATTCACAAATACTTAATACAAAGTACTTTTAAATAGTTCATGAACCATAATTTAGTTAGTAACGTTGGTCTCATATTATACGTTTTAAACCCACAAGCAGCTAACTACAGCAGTAAGCTAGCTACTCACGTTGTCAGAGTTAGGATACATTTGAAAACATCATCTATTTCAAGCAGGGATGTAAACTTTTCCTTTAGCTCGGGTTCGAGTAAGGTCCATTTTTGTGCAACATAATCTTGCCACTGGATGCATGGAAGATCCATCATGAACTACAAATAAACCACATGCGCACTGACCGGACGATACTTCTGGGTTTGTTTTGAGTTTCGTTTCACGCGTGATCGCGGCATACAGAGCACAACTGTCAAGGTAGCGTAGATGAGAAGACAACTTTCGATCCCAACCTTCAAAATAATACCCTAACATCTAAGCCAAAGGGAACAATGGTGATTAACTGCAATGTATGAATATCATAATTGCATACTGAGTCTAAAATATCCAGACTTTTTTGTTCATGTTAATTAACCTTACGTGTTTTTAAAAATGTTAGTTGCGTTTCATAATTCCTGACCGACTGTACTTTATTTTGAAATCATAAATGTTCAATATCCGAAAAAATCCGTGTTGCAAATATCGTCTGTTTCTCTTCTCTCGCGATAGATTACCATCTTTTTTACCTGGCTACGCACAACACAATTTAAAGTCTGCTGGCTTTGTGAAGCACATTACCTGGGGAAATGAGTGTAACACTCACAAAGGGGGCAGTTGAAGTAAGCGTAGATGTTAATATAATACACTGTTTATTTTATTGACTTGAAATAGTAATACTAGCTTCGAGCCGTCGTTTTTCTGCAGCCGTTAGCACTGTCAGCTAATGAGATTTTGTTTTGACAGCTGAATATAAAGCAACATTAACATTAACCTACCACATTGTGAAACGTTTTATGTTATTTAAAGCAAGTTTTCTGTGTTAATGGTGTTAAATAAATACAAGCTTGCCTCATGTATTCAAATATTGACGCAAAAACAACGCTTTATTTATGTGTTGTGACTCAAATCTCACTATTTAACCAATTATTCCTAAACATTTGGTGTCCATGTTGTTGACGCTTACCTTCTAGGGGCGGTACATGTATTTGCCACTTCATTAATCTCTTATGCATGTTTTACTGTAATTTTGGTAGTATATGTGACATGGGACAGGATTGGGCCAGGCAGCAGACAGATACTAACCATGTTTGTTGTTGTCTAGGACCTGGTAAAAGGCTCAGAGGTGAACAATGCCGTGCTGCAGATACTTGTAAGTAAACTCTCACTCTCCGCATTGCCTCTAATGTCTGTGCTGTCTCTATACAGTAAATACAGCCATGCTTATATGAAGATTATTATTAATGTTTATATTTTGTTTACTGTACTATGTACACAGGGCAGTTGGATTTTTAATGTTACTGTCAAATGAGTGTGATAATGTTGAGCCTTGTTTTTTGTACTTATAAAATCCTGCTTTCCATTTGTGTTTGTCAGAACATCCGTCAGGTGTGTACTGGCTCTCCACCCAGGTACCGGCTAAGGATGAGTGATGGTCAGCACACTTGGTCTTGTGAGTATCTTGTAGTTGCCAAGTCTGTGACTGTGGGTTTGAAATGTTGGTAGCAAGTTGTAATGTCATTCATTATTAAGCAAGAATTAGTTTTGAATTGGATACGGTCTCTTTTTGAAGAAAATCATGCCTAAGGAGATCATCTAGAACCAGTTATGGATAAATCAGTTGAGTCATCTTTTTTGGAATGAACATGAATATGTTTGTATGTGTTTTGAATGTAGCCTTCCTACTGGCTACACAGTTAAACAATCTGACAGAAGACAACCTGGTACCTAACAGTGTGTTTCTGTTGAAGAAGTCCATCAACAATAAATTGGCAGATGGAAGGTATGTGTTTTCATTTGCATTTCCTCGATGAATCCTTTTCTATATTTATTTGGTTCTTGCCCTTAATTTAGACATATTTGAACTTCCAGGTCTGTGGTGATTTTGTTGGACATGGAGATGTTGCAGTCTGCCGAAGAAACTGGAGGGAAGATTGGAGATCCCACTCCATATGAAACAGTTGGTATGACTTTTTTTAAATGCACATTCATGAAGTCAGGATCCATTAAAAATGGCTTTCATGTTCCTTATGGTGTTTTTGAACTTGCAGTTAAGACGTCATCTTCACAGGAGTCTGTCTCCAGCACCTCTGTCCCGGCCTCCCCTCCATCTGCAGCAGAACCTGGACCCTCTAAATGGAACAAAAGCAGTGAGTGTACTATTTAAAGCTATCGTGTAGTTTAGTGTTTTGAAGCCAGTAAAGTATTGACAGTACCAAAAATATATGGGTTGCTTTTCCGAGCCACTGCTTGAAAGGCAGAGACTTTAGAATAAATCTTTCTCAAACACAACAAAACAATGCCTCCAGAGGCCCTCTGTTTGTGATATTACATGTCATTTAGATTGATACTACTCATTTGCGACACAGATTACAGTCATTAAATACCCTACTGATGTAAACAAGTTCTAATTTATTCATTTAGCTGAGTTAGAAGCACTGAGCATAAGGGCTGTGATTGAGGTGAATACAGTTTTGTTCACAAGAAGTCACAGAATAAATGATTTGTTCTGAAATCATGCAGAAGGAATTCTTGATTGACATTTACTTTGAATGTGTAGTTTTCAATGTATAACTTATTCACCATCGTTTAGGAATAAAATGTTCTTCTTTTTAGACAATCAATTATTACATTTCTCAGATCTCAACATATTTAGTTGATTTTTCTTATTTAAGACAGTCATTATTCATCTCCGTTGCACTGTGAATATGGAGTTATTGAATGAGAGTTGCACAATAACAGGATATTTTAGGATTGATGAGATTGTTGTTCGTTTGGCTATTATTTTATAGAAAATCTCAATACTCAACCTCTCAAGTGACCAACAGAGGGAGCCATGTACCCTTGGAAAGAATAGTGCTGATGATAGATTTGCAGTTGATTTCCTCAACACAAACAAAGTCTTTGTTTTTCAATCGCATTTACCATACCAAACTTTAACCGGGAATATAGACTAAAAATATCATCCTGGCATCATTCTTTTGAAACTCATAGAACTTCAGTGTTCAAATTCAGTAGACTGAGCGTCAGTTAAGAACAAGATGAAACCGGATCACAAAGCACAGCATGGTATTCAACCAGGTGGAGGTAGCAACAGCAAACGTCAATGTAATGGAAGACTGCGGCTCCTTTGCTCTATTTTCATATCACACTTTGCACTTATTTATTGCTCACCTATCAGAGCAGGAAACTATCTTATCCACTGGCCTCTGCAGCTGGTGGAGACAATAACTCACACCTTTGACTGTTTTACCACCAGTCAGCTTTTTACAACAGAATGGGAACTCAAAATGATGGTTGGTGTTCTGCCAAAACGGCTGGTGCCATGTATCATGTAGCCTGTGTTTTATTGGGTGCTCTTTTGTTAGCCGAGTCTTTGTTTCACTCACTTGCTTTCTACCACCAGCTGCTCTCAACATCCGCATTGATTTTGTTGTGTGGCAGAAACATACCCAATAGTCCTCCTCAGTGGAGGATGTAGGCATGTGGGTGGATAATGAGTGCTCGGTATATATTGTTCCTTTGTAGGTGTTTGTCTGCACATGTGTGTAAATGTGTGTGTTGTGGCTGAGGGAGATGTGTGGGCCGATGGCTCCTCCAGTTCATGGCTTCATGAATATTGTTTTGTGGACTGAATTCCCCTCATAGCGATGCACAGGCAGACGGAGGGGGAGAGGGGGAGAGGGGGAGAGAGAAAGTCAACTAATTTGCCTGAGCAAAGATGAGGCTTTGCATTAAGTAGTTCATCAAACTTCCTCGTTAGATCCTTTGAATCGTGTTACCTCAGAGATCGCGCCAAATACATCAAACTGGCTGCTCTATTTAATTGTTCTGTTGATGAAACACTCCTGCATTCTTTTCTACAGCCAAAAACAAGCCTAATGCATAATGTCTCACTAGTAAGTCGTATCTCCTGCTGAATGTGTTTAATTACTTTGTTTTTGTTAATAGCAATGCGATACATTTGTGTGCCGTTAAAATATTATGCAAGTGCCACACATGATTTGTTTCCAATGAGCTCTGAGTGTTAAGACTGGGTCCTGTTTTTATCAGAGTCGGGGTTCAAGCCTCTTCACAGTCCTTCAGCTCCTCCCAACAGGGAATGTGAGAGAGAAGGAAGCAGAGTTGCAAAGATGGAGGAATGGTTTTAACTAAAGGATGTGGATTTTAAGAGATGGTTACCCCTCATGACGCACATCATCTGCCTGATGCCTCAACAGCAATTACAGATCTATTGCTGCATTAGAGCATTGTAAAATGAACATAAATACACAAATACATGTGGTGATTACTAAAATAATATAACAAGCCATAGAGCCCAATCATGTAAAACATTATTCCGTGACGGTGTGTCTATCCTAAGCAGGCTCAAGCTAGATTTAACAGACTTATACAAATAATCTGTGAATCTCTTTAGGATAAACATTGTGCCTGAATGAGCCAGTTGGAGCAGTTTGTTAGGATTTAATTATGTGATTCAGAATAAACACGGATAATCATTTAGCATAAACATGAAAAATGTTCAATGTACGGGACAGTATTACAATTATTCAATAATATTACTAAGTCTTACAATATAGCTGTTTCTACAACTGTCCACTGTCTGCTCTTGTACTGTCCAATCAGATCAGCCGATCAAGCACGAACAGGTTCTGACTTAATGGTGTTGCTGTGCCTTTAAAAATACTTCCACCTAGGATACACCTTTGGTTCCTTCCTTCTTGTCCTTTCTGAGACATATCATCCTTAATGATGAACTTGATCAATATCCAGATCACGGTCCAGAGGAGAACGCGTAATTAGCTGAATGTAAAGCCCGCCCTATCAGCCACGGGGGCTCTGATCTGCAGGGAAGCCTGACCTCTGGCAGCACGGACTGAGAGGATTTTCCCCTGATGTCAGCAGACTTTGATGGAATCATTTCAAATATTTTCAGCATTTATTATTAATGTATGGATGACTTGTAATCTCTGTCAGTCATAAGTGACATTGTTCTGCCTTAAATACAAAAATATTACCAATATGAATATTCTGTATTGTTTTAAAACAAACTAGTCTGTAAGCACTAGGTGTGGAGCCAAAGGTCATGACACAGTCGTCACTGACGTCTCTGTGTTCCCATTTAAATATTCATCAGCAGCAACCCCTGAAATAGAGCCCCTTAAAACTGCTTTGCAGATGATATTTAAATTCTAAAAAGAGATCTGCACTCGCTGAAGTGCAGTTAAAAAATGATTCATTATTCATTACTAACTATTATCTGCAGGTTTCTTTTGTCCTCACAACTCTTCACACTTTGCCACTTATTCTCTGAACACGCTCTCGCTTTCTTATTCACTTTCTCTATTTATGGCCTTTTCCTTGTCTACATATTTTTAATTTTCTCTGCTCCTGTTGTATCCTCACCATCAAGCACTCTCCTCAAACGGGGGGCGTTGAATACGTTAGTGGCCGACATATTAGGACTCTGTACTCATCTTAATCACCAAAAATGAGGATTCTTGATCAATCTCTGTGCCCCGCTCTTTGCACTGTTCTTCTCCCGTCCTCGCCTATCATCACCTCGTCTCTTCTTTCACTACATGCCTCTTTCCTTTAAACACTCCATCCGAATGGCGTGTGTATGAATATTGATGTTAATTACCCCTCGCCTGAAAATAGCTGTTCAATCTGTGATTCCCCCAAGGATACATGAAACACACACACACACACACACACACACACACACACACACACACACACACATATCATCGAGGTGAGTTGCTGTTATGCTCCAGAACAGGAGCTTATATCAGCGGAGTGGTCTCTGTGGAATTGCGCCTTTTTATCCCTGACAATTCTTCCCCTCAAATACTGTTCCTCAATATGACACGCCTTTCAAGCCAAAAATGAGAAATTGAGCAAAATGTAATTTGACAACAGCCAACTATCTAGCCTGAGTCACTGCTGATGGGGCTGATTCAACGCTATTGTGGGAGGCGAGAATAACACCTTGCAATTCTGTAGGGCGGTCGGAGCTGTTCAAGTTTGCTGGCATTGTCATTTTTTAAATACATATAAAAGATGATCTATTTAGAAAACAATGGGAACTTTTTCTTCACTTTGCTTTTGTAGTTGTGTTGGTCTTTTGTCTGTGATTTTTTTTTATATTGGGTCAAAGTAAGGTGGATTTAGTGCACACCTAGCTAATCTTGAAAAACATTATCAACCTACTAATTCATTGTAACAGCATACTGTAACATTTTGAGTTTTATTGATTAGATATTACTTGTATTTTTATGTATACAAGTGAAGGCTTCCTCATTTATTCATACTGCTAAAGACATTACTGCCTATTTAAAACATTCATTTGACCTTTATATAAGTATAATACCCTCTAAAGGTTTTGTTTTACTCTGACACAGACTCGTGAATGTGGTTAGGAATGATGTACTTAGAAATGTATATTTGATGTCAGTACTGATATTCGGATATTTCATTATTATTTTTCCAATGACCAAAAGGCATACTGTAGGTAAAGTAATTAAAACATTTAATAATCGATGGGCAGTATTACCCTAAAAGAAAATCGGTTTCATTCATTGGCACAAACTTTACAAGTTAGTAACTCTACAGGGAGATCTGTGCGGAGAGTTTAATTTTCTCAGGCAGTTTATCATTTGGCTGCCGCTCAAATGATCAGATAACAGTACAACCACTAATGTTTTATAATCGCAAAAATATATTTTTAGAGTGTTTCATTAATTCCACATTGCCTCTTGGAAAATCCAGTAGGTGTTCTACCAGTTACGTACCCTTATCATCAAATTAAGTGGTTAACCTCATCTACTGTGCATGAAAACTTTTGCATGTGCTTGGAGGTTATTTAGCAACTCAAGAACTCCCCAAAAAAAGAGATTTAGTAAGAACACAGTATGTTCTATGCAATTTGTTGAAATACCTGGATGTACAAGTGCATCTGGTCACAATTTGCATTACAGTAGATATGTGAGCAAGAGAGTCAACGTCAAAGGTGCCTTATTTGGATAAAGAAGTATTTCCCAATGATATACATACTGTACACAGCATTACACACTTTGTTAGGGCAGCTGCAGAACGTACCAAAAGTTGAAGAAAGTGATGATATTTTGGGAAAGCAGCTTCAGATTGAGCATGTCTGCATTGTGGGCCACGTAGGCTCCACATTTAGATTTTTATTTTTTTAAGCTTTGAAAAGTGTAATTGCTCAATAAATGTATTAATCTTTAATCACTATTTGATTTTCATCTTGTACATTTGGAGTACAAATATTCAGGAACGATCTATCTTTGTTTCCCTGCAGACCATTCTCCTCCACGAGGACAGGGAAGTGGTTTTGTGGGAAAGTCCCCCATGAAGGCATCACCCATGAAGGCATCACCCATGAAGGCATCACCCATGAAGGCATCACCCATGAAGGCATCACCCATGAAGGCTTCAACCTCCAAGTTTTCACCAATGAAAGCTTCACCAATGGAAACTTCCCCTCAGAAGTTTACACCCACAAAGGGTGGCAGCACTTCTCTAGGTTCTTCAACAAAAGTGATTCCAATAGAATGCCTCAACCCTTACCAAAGCAAGTAAGTTGAAGTGTGTGTCCATTTCTAAATGTGCCCGTTTTCACATACAGTACATGTACAGTAGTTTTAAAATTGGCTAATGGTTCCACAAGCCAAAAAATCGTTATGACATCATAAAGTGGCCAAAATCTGATCAGCTCATTTTCAGACAGGTTTTTATATAAATGGATCAAGAAGACAAAAAGTGAGCAAATCTTTTTTCCTGGAACTTTCAGAGTCTATTTACACAGAGGGGACACATGTTCATGTATAAAAGACGTGAACAAGTGGATTTTGCATAATAGGTCCCCTTTAAACAAAACTTAACTTTGTGAGGAAGCTGACTTGTATGCATTTCCTCCAAGATTCTAGGTAAACAATGTTTTTTTCCTTTTACTCGTTATAACAATTTCCTCTCATGCTCTTTCCTTTACTTTCCTGTTTGCTGCTATTTCAGAGAATCACTTTGGGGCATGTTTTAAAATGTGTATCTCTATGCCTGCGTGAGCATTCAGTTGTTCTTTACCAATGCCTATATGCTTGTGTGTGTGTGTATGTGTGTATGGATTTTGCGTGGGCACTCAGCCCATCTGCATGGAAATGAAATGACCAATCTTTCCTCAGAAAGGTAGACTTTAACGGCAGGTGCTGCTGGGTCTTTATTGTCTGCTGCTGAGGTTTTGATTCTGCTATTTGCCCTGGTGGGGATTTGGCCAACCTCGTTTTTTTCCCCCCTCCCTTCTATTCTCACAATTTCTTTACTTCCTCCGGGGTTTAATTTTACTGCTTACCCCCCCCGTCCCGTCCCGTCTTGCTTCTTATCTTTTCATTTAGCTTAAGTCTCTCGCCTTCAAATTGGCCACAAAAGACAAGGGAACCGTATAGCGAGATGTATTTACCCAGATTGAACTAAAGGTATCCTGTCAGCTCTCTCTCATGTATGAACTCTGATATTGTAGCCCAGTTTGAAATTGCAAGCTGTAAAGTTAACTGTGCCTCTAGGTGTTGTAACAAACTGATGACTGTTCTAACTTTGAAGTTGGGGAGTACCTACAGTGAGAAAAACCGATTACTTCAGCAGCTGTGTTCTGCTACGTATGTTAGCGTGAAAAGAAAGGCACGGGTGTGTGGCAAGCTGTGTTTGTGTACATGGTCTTATATGGCCATTTGCAAAGCTTTCTCATCCCGTTCTGCCGCTGTTAAGTAATAGCATCTAGAGCAGAGTATAATTGGCTTTTGGCTGCCATAAACCTTGGTGTAGCAGTCTTATCCATACTGAGCAGGGAATGAGGTTCACTCTGGGCCAGCAGCTGCTCTCATGATAGGGGATTTAATTGCAGGCAAAGTTATGGTATGAATATCCTCAACTGCACAATTATCAACGCAGTCAAAAAGCTCACTGCTGCATAAACTGCCGAGCTAGGCTGGCTGTTGTTAAAAACAGAACAAGAGGCATATTTGAAATGCATCCCGGAGTTGGCAGATGAACACCTAGTTCACTCTTTGAAAAGAAAGTTGCTGGGTGTCTTTTTTCTTCTTTTCTTTTATGAAACTTTGAAAAAAAAAAAAGGAGACACTCATCCAGTTTCCTTATGTAAGAGCTGTGATGCTCATTAACAAAAAAAGAAGCTTTTAATATTGTCTCTGCAACGTTCTTCACTGTTTGGTTTGACCTGAAAAGTTCTACACTTTTAATTACCGTAAGTTGAAGAACATAATTCATTTTTTTAATAGTTACGTGTAATATCGTGAATACCCATAAAATAAATGTGATTTAAAGGCATTCTCGTTCATCCTGCAGGTCAAATATTTGAAAAAAACGTATGCAACAAATGTCTTCTTCAATGTTTTTACCAAGGCCATTTGGGCTAAGTTCCGTCAACATCACTTATTGCACATTGCGTGATTTACCTTATGTTGTTGACATATGCTTTGGAAGCTCTGATTCATTATGATACGCTCTGTGTGTATTCTTAGATGGACTATCAGAGTCCGAGTCACCAACAAGTCCAGCATCCGCACCTGGAGTAACTCTCGAGGAGACGGAAGGCTTTTCTCCTTTGAAGTACTGGACGAGAGTGTGAGTATGTTTATGTTTTTTAAGGATCCCCAGTAGCTTTTGCTCTTGACGAAAGCTACTCTTCCTGGGGTCCGACACTTAAAACAATGCAACAATAATACAACAACATTCAAGACATAAGTCCTGACATCATTAACAACATTAACAACATCACCAATATCATCACGAGTAGACGAGTGGAGAGGCCTGCATGTCAAACACATGTCATGTCACACATGGCTGTTTTTGGTTTTATCCATGTAACGAAATGTTGTTTGATGGAAATGTGCTGCTCAACAGGGAGAAATCAAGGTCACAGCGTTCAACAAAGAAGTGGACAAGTTTTTCTCACTAGTGGAGCAAGGCAAGGTGAGCAGACCCCCCCTCACCCACACCCATCCTTACTAGAAGTGATAAGAGTTTCTTCCCTTAAATAAACTTTAGTTCTTTTGTTACACATTATTATTCCAGCTTCGAACGCTGGAAAGAAATGTTTGTATTTGCATTGTTTCAGAAGGAACTTTGAAGCATCGCAGCCATTTCATTTCTTTGATGAAGTGGACAACATTAAGACAATATCTAAAGGCTGTAAAAATCCACAAACAACTTGCAGAGTAAGCTTCTAAGCTCAGTTATCCATATTTTATGCGGATAACGCCTCAAACTAATATATCATAGGTAAAAGAGTGCCTAACAAACCCTTCTGCAAAATCCTTTAATGCCTTCAGGACTTCTGACCAATGAATGAGCCGGAGGCAAGTATTAGAGGATTTTGCGGAAGGGATTTATTATGTCGTAGTTTACTGAAATATATGCTATATATTTGAGACATTTACAGCATTTGGGAAGATATATGAGGCCAGGAGTATGCTGAGAACAGTGGGAACAAACTTCTGATGTGTTGATATTGTTTTGTTTGCTGATATTACATCTATCACCAATGTATTGAAATGGCTACCAGTCCATCAGCCTGTGTTCTCCATGGAGGACGTGTTTATAAAGTTTCTATTCCAGCATTAGTAATCGATACAGAGATCATTATTATTTTGCGTCAATATGCTCACTCCTTCTCTACATATTAGAAGCGAAGCAATCACTTTAAACACTGGAAACAATGGGGCGAAGAAATGCACAGTTTACATTTTTTCATATCGGTGTCTTAATCCTGGTAGTCACATGGTGATTTATTGCCAATGTTGTGTCCTGGCACTTTTACTTCCTTGATGATTACAACACATTTCGGCACATCATCTCCATCTACTTCATTGTCAGACTTGCAATCCTCTTAGACTGTAGTCACGGTACTTACAGCAAGTAAAGAGAAGAAGAATTACAGCTACCAACAAAAATCTTCGAAACATTTGCTCAGGCTTCTTTTTTATTCAAAGGCCCACATATTTGAATACTCACTTTTTTATTTGATTTCAAATGACTGTTGTAATATATATTTGGATTTATTGAAAGCCTAACAACACAAGATCTTCAGATAAGCTATGGCTTTATAAAATAATTAAAAAAATCCTTTGGGATTCTTCTAGTATTTATCATATGGACTAGGATCAAAATCAATGAAACATTATCATTATTTTAATCTCGTCGCACAGTCATTTCTCAGAAAGAACTTGGAGATAGCATTTGTTAATAGGATCATCTTTCATCCCGAGGGTCCGGATTCAAGACCCTGTGTCAGCGAGGATCTGCTTTACTGTCCAGCTCCAGCTAAGGTTATGCAACTGACAATGATGCTGGAGGCCTGCAAAAACAACTACACAATAATGTTATGTTGTATAGTAGGATCCCTAAAATACTAACACATTTTAAGAAATAATTCACATTTAAGAATTCCTTTTAACAATAAAATGTATAAGTGCTGCCCTTAAATGAAACGTGTGCCTTCAGGTCTTTGAAGTTTGAAGTCATGTTCACAGTATACCAGAATATTGCGTACAAAAAACACAAGGCTTGCATTAATAAAAAAGGGATAAAGAGTCAAATGTAACGGCACCAAAGCCACCCTCTCCAAAACCTCATCCTCCCCTGCCTCCAACCTCATCATTGATGGCTACTCCATCCCCGTCTCTGGCCAAGTTAAGAGCCTTGGTGTCATCCTGGACAGCTCCCTCTCATTTTCACCTCACATAAATAACATCACCCGGACTGCCTTCTTCCACATACGCAACATCTCCAGACTCCGCCCATCCCTTTCTCAATCAAAACACTGAAGTCCTGGTCAATGCATTTGTCACGTCCCGCATCGACTACTGTAACGCCATCCTCTCAGGCATTCCCACCAAGCTCATCAATAAACTACAAATCATACAGAACTCTGCAGCCCGGATCTTCACCGGCACCAAGAACACATCACCCCCATCCTCATCCAACTCCACTGGCTCCCGGTTCAATCCTGTATTAACTTCAAAAACCTAGTGCTCACTTACAAAGCCCTACATAACCTGGCCCCCCCTATCTGGCTGACCTTCTTCAGGAGTACACCCCCTCTCGCTCCCTCCGCTCCTCCTCTACTGGTCTGCTAACCGTCCCCACCCCACGCCTCGTCACCATGGGTGCCCGCCGGGCGTTTTAGCTGCACTGACTCTGGAACTCCCTCCCCCCGCACATCCGACAGTCAGACACAATCACCATATTCAAATCCCAATTAAAAACCCACCTGTTCAAATCTGCCTACTCACTGTAGTGCTCCCCATTATATGTTCCATCTGTGTCCACTTGACTGTCTCCTCCATGATTTCCTGTTTGTGTTTTTATCCTGTTCTGTTGCCTATTAGCGTTTTCTTTCTTTTTTAACAAATTGTACGGTGTCCTTGGGTGTCATGAAAGGCGCCTAATAATAAAATGTATTATTATTATTAAAATGTCAGAAGAGGTATACTTCGAGGAGGGCAAACAAGGAGATATATCACCTTTGTTCCTCAATAAGGCGTTGGCAATGGTCTCAGGCTATTGTTCATGCAAGAAACAATGGCCTTTCCAGTGCGTGCTGTTAAAATGGGCGGTGCTCACCCTGAACATGCCATTTGGAAATGAACAACAGGTAGAACACATGTTAAAGCTCTTGCTCAACTCCGTGTGTCCACAGAGCTTAATAACTCAATTAACCCCGACCATCGTTTTGCTCGTCACACGGGCTCAGGCATCAGCCGCTGACAGGGACTCCCAACAGCCCCACATCCAATTTGTGCCCTCTGCCCTCCAAAGATAAATAAAGGAATGAATCCGTCTTCCCTTCGTGATCGGATTATTGACAGAACAGTGAGTGGGTGTGACTGGCTCTGAGTGGCCAGAATGCTTATTACATTAACTTCATCTCTGTGTGGGGTAAATCAGAGAGAGAGAGAGGGGAAGGAAAGCAAACAAGTCATAGAGCTAAAATCAGAGGCAGAGAGATAGAGGGTATATACCCCCTAATATTGGAGGGTTGGGGGGTAAACGAAGAAGTGTGCCTCGCATATTGAGTTTTACATGTTGCTGTTTAGCAGACTTGCTCTCAGCTGCCGCTTATTTTCTGGTGAATTACAGAAGTGATGGGCCTGATACGACACCACATTTTAGTAAGACCTGAAGGTTTTTCCTTTCTTATTAAGATCTTTGCGTGGCTCTTTTGTAAAATAATCATTTCCCTTGCGGGATCAATAAAGTGGTTACCCAATCGATTGGTTCACGCTGCTTTAACTTCACAGGAAATAATCAGTCTGATCAGCTTTGATTTGATGACTTTGCTCATCCTTTCTCTGTAGGTGTACTACATCACTAAGGCTACGCTGAAGGTAGCTAACAAACAGTTCAACACACTGAAGAACAACTACGAGATGACCCTCCAGGCCGACTCATCCGTCGTGCCATGTGATGACAGTCAGGGCATTCCCGCAGTGAACTGTGACTTTGTGCCCATTGCAGAGCTGGAGAACAGAGATACAGACACCATTGTTGGTAAGAGAAGAATTTCATCAATGAGAATTGATGAATACATTTCTAGCATTCAACCACTCAAAGATAAAAAGGTAAGAGTGAGATAGCAGGTCTGTTAGAGGGAACGGTAAATGCAAATGAAGTGTGGCCGATCAAGGTTTTTGTTTTGACATCTCTCTCTCAAGCACATGGTTTTCAATCCTGTCTCGAAAACAGTTAAATCAACTGATTAAGATAGATATGTGTCACAACCAATCAGCCGTCTGTGGTTCGGGCTCAGAAGGTGACTCACTCCCTCTTCAAACCTTGTGAACAGTGGAAGTGCGAAGCGTGATTCATCAACTGTGTAACCCAAGAAACCTAAAATACTTTTACCAGGGAAAAATAGAAAGCATGCGGCCCAATTTATAACCCAGAGGACGGATGGTCGGGCTGCCAGTATTAGAACATTTGGGGTATCGGCTGGGTCATCTCTATATCTACTCTTATCAATTCAGACAATTACAAATGATAGATTAAATGTGTTGCTAATAGACAGGCTCGTGCCAGTTGTACCATTATGATGGGCTCAGAGGGAAGGTTAATTCAGACATATTGGAAAGAGTAGAGATACAACGAGGATAATGCTCCATTCACTGTTTTTATAAAGGTTAACTGCAATGCCTGCCCTATGTGCCTGAGAGAAATGTCTTATCTCGGTGACAGGTAAATTGAGACGACCGATGTGTAGAAAAACAGTGTGATTGGCTCTCTGTTATTAATGAGATGATGTGCAGGTATTATACTAATATTAATAATTAATTGCGTTTATTTTAGCGCTCTACATTACATATATTAGATAGCAATACATCAATACTGTGGACAATACCCACAGGAGCAATTTGGGGTGAAGTGTCTTGCCCAAGGACACAACGGCATGTTGACTGCAGTGTGGGTCATGGCGGGATTAAACTAGTGTTCGCCTGCTCAACTGTTCTGAGGATTAGAGCACTATCCCCGGTGTCACAGTGATGTTTCTGTAGTTGTGGCAAAGAGTGTCTTTTTTTAAAACTGCTATTGGTCTGTATGCAAGTACATGGCTTATTTTTGAGTAGGGCATTATTTAAATGTGTATAATTTTGATTTCAGTACAGGTTTATAAGGACCCATTTAAAGCTGATGGTGTCATTAAACAGCCATTACATCTTCCAAACAACTTTATAATGATAGCTTTAAGAAATATTTGTAATTGCTGCTTAAACAAAATGAAATAGACACACATTTTGATTCAAATACTCACATAATGACTTAATCGTATTCCAGTCTGAGCAGAAAAGTACAGAAGCCTCGAGAAGTTGTGAAAGTTAAATGGCCAGTGAGTATTATAGTGAAGCAGAATTTAAAGAGCAATCTCTGACGCATTTCTCACCACATCCATCAGTTTCTTCATTTTATCACACACACCCACATGGGAAATTGCACTTCACTTTGCATCGTATAGGGCTGCAATTAAGTATTCAACATGCCATATTAGAGATGAAATGAATGGTGGCTATGAAATGCCAACCACATACTGTAACTTATTCATGTAGGTTTACATTCCGAGCAGTAATATTGCATCACTAAATGAGCGTAAACTATGAGCAATGTAAGCCAGCGGAGCATCACTGTTTAGATGCACTGAGAGGGTTTACCTGCTGGAGTGTGTTCGCAGAGGGGCAGCGTTACACGTCCTGTGTGTGTCATCTGTTGTCTCTCCATCCACTCTCTCCCCACTACCGCTCTCCTTGCTCCTTTGTTAAATAGGGGATTATAACATGGTAATGAGAACTGTCAGCCTGTTCCTGTGGTGATAATGGAGTTCAGAGGTGGGTGACATCGTCTCAATCATCATGGAATTATCGAGGGCTAAAAAGACACAGACACGGAGCAAGAGAGGAGGGGGGAGAGGGAGAGTTTAGAGAAAGGTTAGCAGAAGTGGCAGTCTGGCGGATGACGTTTAGAGAATGACTTGTTTGCAAAATCTATATTGTAATTAGGCCCAGTCATTTTATTTAATGCATGGTTGTGGCACCATGGGATGATGGACAGAAAATGAACTGACACTAATTCAATCATTGCCATTTAAAGGGGCCCCGTGGAGCATTTCACCTCTAGTAGTGCTTTCGGCAATGCTTTTACATGTGGGTCCCTGTTATGTGCACACACAACACAACACATAACTCAATAGGTGGCGGAAATGAAATTGCAATGCTGTAACGACGGCAATGAAGAAGACTGCAGTAGTAAGTAAGTAAACAATGCAATAAAAAAGAAGCTTTTTTAAATTGTTCAAATGTTGGTTTAAAATGAGGAAAGGCATTCAACATATTGTCAGGTCAATGACATACACAGAGCATTTTAGAGAGTAACTTTGTTTGTTTACAAGAAAGACTGCATCTTTTTAACCATTAGGTTTTACATCATGTCAAATGACGAACCTTTGCCGCTCATAGCTTCGTTGTTTTGGCTGCTTTTCTTTTCATACGATTGAAAATATCGAAGACGTTTTTTTCGTGTCAATTCTAGACTAAAGATTCAATCATAGGATGTCAGTTTGTACACACAGTCTATTTAACCTTTGGCTATATGATTAAAATGTGTTCCTTCATAACAATTCATAATACTTTTCCGAAATTGATTCAGTCTTTTTATTTGCTTTGTTCTCAGTAACCTTTTCAACACTCCGTTTGTTCTACAAGAGCGTCTTGAATTAATTTGACTTTGGGTTTAATTCTTAATTTGAGCCCTTTTTAGGCTCTGCTCTTCACCTTCTCAGCGCTCAGCAGTAATCTGAACATGACAGGAAACATGAATGAGCATGTTTGTTGTGGTCCTGAGTGTTAGCCAGCATGTTATGACATTTATGTCAGTCTGTTACAACTGGCAACATCAGAGGGGTGTCTGTCTACTCTCTGCTGTGTTGGGTCTTTAGTGCTCATGATGTGATACCTCTTGATATAATGTAGTGCATCCAGGGGGTATTTTCACACTTCACACCATGTGGAGGCATTTCAAAAGGCTCTTTTCACATAACAGACAATTGCTTTCTTACCTCTTTGGATTGTTGTCTACCTGGAGGTATCTATAGATGGAGATATACAATGACTCTCTCTGCCTGTAGATGTAATTGGAGTGTGCAAGAGTGCCGACGATGTATCCCGTATCACCACAAAGACCAGCAGAGAAGTCTCCAAGAGGGCCCTCCAGCTAATAGACACGACTGGCAATGTAGTGACACTCACACTGTGGGGAGAGGAGGTAATAACTATAATCTCTTTCCTTGCTCTCTGTCTGCATTCAGGGATGGATTTGAGGTTTATCATAAAAACTTGTTTAGCAGGCTGTAATTAATCGTGTGTTTTATGAAGGTGCCCATCCATCTATGCACGTTATCTGTGTGTGCTCTGGCGAACCGAGGCGGGTGGGCTTTCTGGGCTGTAAAATTTGGATTGGTCAAATCGTTCTCCTGACCTTCAGGAGTGTTTTGAACCAGAGGCCCTGATTTGAGCTGAAGGCTAAATAACTCTCGAATGTGCATGAAATGGCACTATTCTTCTCTAAGCTCATTCAATCTGCAAGAGCTAATCCCTCCTCTTTGCCAAAATCCAAAAAATGACTTTCAAATGACTTGTAGGTTGTCCAATTATAAAAGCAAACTATACCACATATTACTTTGTGCCCTCTGCAAGCTGCAGGAACAGACTGTACATACAAGAAACAAAAAAAACAACTTATTTAGTCTTCTCTTGTTCTAAATCTTTCTCCCCTCAATTACTGTCTGACACAGCTTGTTCTTTCTGCAGGCGGAGAAGTTTGACAGCTCTGTAAACCCTGTGGTGGCCGTCAAAGGCGCTCGGCTGTCTGATTTTGGGGGCAGATCTGTCTCGGCGTTGTACAGTTCAACAGTCATGGTCAACCCAGACTTACCCGAGGCTTTTAGTCTGCGGGCCTGGTGAGTCACACTGCTGTTCACTCACTCACCGACACTCACTCACCAACATAATCATAAACACAAACACAATTGTCCACGGACATCCAACCACAAGCACCACACAAGACAGGTTACATGTAGACAAAGGACACCAAATGTTGATTGTTTGCTCATGTTTATGTACTGTATGTGAGATATATTAAAAAGTAAACACTAGGGCTGCACAATATAGAGTTACAGCAGTGACTGGGATGTTTGCATGTGCATAACCATATCGCAGGAAAGTCCTCTTCTGAGCCCTAACCACTGACAAATAGAATATAGTTTTCTCCGACTAAGTTGCCAGTTAGTGACATCCAGTCTCCGCTTTCACAACCAACAACTAAACACGATAATTCTTGATCAGTTTATCAAACAACCAAAGTGGGCCACTGAGACCACAACATGAAATTGAGAGAGGAACAGGAAACAAAAGGGAGAAAAGTGAGATTTCATTGCAAAAAGGAACACATTTGCATACAGACACATTGGTTGTATGGATGTGTTATGGCTACAGAGAGGGGGATGTTTTTAAATATATAACTTTGTCTTCATCTGGTTGAAATTCCTCTTTATATCCCAACAAATATATATGTCAGTTTTTCCCAAGTTCCTGTGCAGGGATTTGAAATGATGACTCATTCACTCATTAAGGCTGTTCCCAAGCCTGGCCACCGCTGAAATATAAATGCATTTATTCTCCTTTTATCTTTTCCTGTTGCGTGTATGTACATTTCAATGCCTAGTGTGCATGTGCCGGCTTGTGCGTTACACTTAAAGCTATTCTTGGATGGAACTGCGTCAAGGACTCGCAGCGTCTGCATGCTATAAATAAAAGTTTAGGTTGGTTGGTTCCTGTGGGCACTATTATGTTCATTCTTTCAGTTGTCAGTGACTGGTTTGAAAAGTAAGCTAACTGCTTGAACAAAAGCCATTTGTGTGTAAGTGTGTGCTGCATTATTTATAGCAGTAATTCAGTGTGTGTGTTTGAGAGAGGGCATGTTCCATTGCTGGAGCTTCAACCTGAGTTCTATTAGTCTTTGGTCAATACATCTTTATATTCAAAGGGCTAAAAAAAACACCCCCAAAAAGTCCCCCCCATCTCTCTGCTGCTGTTTGCTCCTCTCTCCAGTTTACATGCTGACATCGGTTTAGGAATGACATTGAATGTTTTTCAAGGAACAAGGAGTTTTTTCACTCCTTTTATATCATGTAGGTCTGCACTTTGCGAAGACAAAGAGTATCTGACTGACTCCTGTTCCTGTGGCGGCGTGTTGCTTTGAGAGATTGTTTTGACCAGGCTTGCTTTCATAATTGAAGGAAACTGATGCATTTGGATGATGCCTTGATTAGATTGTTCTGCTCCACTAGAATACAGAGCAGGAATCACCCTGATGTAATAGGATTTTAAAGGGAATATTAAAAAGGTAGATACATTTATAGATGGAGTAGAAAGAAAGAAAGACGAGCATTATTTTTCTTTCTGCCTCATTAAAGAAACGGGGTTTAGGGACTCAAATGAAGAATAATGCCTTTGTCCATGATAGACAGCCATGTGTCAGATGACATAGATTGCAGGATACTGACGCTGTAAATCAGTTACAGGATTAAGGGAGTTATTCAGGCATGACTGTAGGCAGTTTCTTTAGATAATAGAAGATACAGTGCAGTATCTCCTTCACAGGAAAGTCTGTTTATATAACACACCTCCAGGTATGTGTAACACACACATTTGCTTTCACATCCTCTTCTTTGCCATATGATACACTTCTACATGTTTACAGATGACTAATATTGAAGGTGTTACTCGAGCACGCTCTGTTTTTGTTTCATTTCACTCAAGAAAATCATCCTTACGCTCTAAATAATGCATGCATGTTTGTTTTTGTTGTGCAGGGCATTTGAGCATACATTTATTTGCACATGTGTGTTTTCATGTCCACACAATAGGTATGACCAGGGAGGCTATGCGCTGGACGGCCGATCCCTCACAGAGATCAGGTCAGCGGGCAGCGGAGCAAAGACCAACTGGAAAATGCTGAGCGAAGTTAAGAATGAACACCTGGGTCATGGAGAGAAGGTGCAGTGCATACTTATAGCCTTACACAACAACATAGCATGCCACCCATCTAAAGACATATTAAACCTGCTGACCTTCAACAGAGAAAGAAAAAGTGACTTCAAAGGAGAAGTTCACCCACATTACACCAGAGGCAGAAAAATATAAAACCCCGCCATATCAAATTAATACTTACAATTAAATACTATATTACACTTTTTTTTGTCATTTGGTAAATTGAACCTTGAAAGAAACTATAAAACCGATTTGGGTTACATTTTTTATTTTCCTTCCCTTTTGATATTATGCTATATTCTGATTGATAACTACTATCAAAATGAAATGGGGCTGTCGCTAATTAGTTATATTTCTATGGATCTGAAGATTGTTGATCCACTGATATTATAAATGAATGTTTTTTGTCTTCTTTTTACGGAATGTTTTGGCATTTACAGTATTTATGTTTATTTGGCTTTGGTTTGAGATTGATTTATGACCTGCATGATTCAGTGCAGTCCACATTATAGGATCAGAAAGGAAGACCCGTAATGGAAACTCGGAAACAACCGTGACTCCAACAGTTTACCTTGTTTTTATTTGGGTTTTAGATTAGTTTAAGCACTCAAACTTTTATTCTCAGAACATGGGGTCTTTAGTTAAATTGGTAGAAAAGTAACAGCAAAAAATAAATATTGGTATTTGCGCTGCAGTTTTAGTTGGATCTCTGGGTTTAGCTGGAAGCAACTAATATGTTTATTAAAAAAAAAAAGATTCTCCCACTTGGCCTGCTGGCTACTGTTTAAAGATAAATGAAAGAAACCCTTAGAACTGACGTTGGATCAGCGCAGCGACAGTAGAACAGAGTTTGATGTAAGACGAGCTCAGTAAACACAGGGTTTTGGTGTCAGTCCTTGAAAATCAAAGAGTTACAGCTTTACTGTTTTGCAGTCAGACAGGATCAAAACCAAATGTTGAGGGATTAAAAACAACAAGAGTTTGAGTCTTGCATTTTGTTGACACATTTCACTCGCTTGCTGTAACTGTGGCTTGTGCTTTCTTAAGCTACATATACAGTGTGACCCACGGCTGAGTTCAACTTGAGGCTTTTAGGAAAGATCATATGGTAAATATCACCGTGTCAAAGGATATAACAGCTGAATAGTGATTGTTTATCCATATGGAGATTACATTGATGGCCTCTTATTTTAAGGTGACCTATCATGCAAAATGCATACTGATCCAGATTTGAACACTTCTATGACGTCACAGAAGTGGCGCTACGGCTATTGGGCCAACTCCACCAATCAGGAGGAGACAGCCACGGACATTGCCGTTCGAAAGCGCTGGAGACGCTGTAGTACATATGCCAGGCCTGTAGATGGTGCTGTTCTCACAGAATCAGCCCATGCAAAGACAGTGTTAAATTGAGCGAAATGAGGAATGGCTAAAATGCATGATCTGTTTGGTATTTTGAAAAATAAAAAGTATAAATATGCCTTATATAGGTATGGTCCTACACTATATTATTCAAATATAGCATGATAGGTCCACTTTAAAAAGAAGATTTTCTGTGAATAGTCAGGATTTTAGTCAGCCTCCTTTTGAATGTAAGCATGTAGCCAAACTCAAATCCACAGCCAGTCTTCTTTCATTGTAAATAGAGCAGTTGGAGGCCGTGTCTTTTTACGACTTGACGGATTAGAGTCATGGTTCTCCTGTTTTAGCAGTGGGAGGGAGATAGTGATGCTCACATATTAGCAGTACGGGGTTGAACTGCCATATGCCGGAGGGGCATGTGATAAATGAAACCTTGTGCCATTTTAAGAAATGTCATTGTACAGAATTATGCGAGGCTGCCACTAAAAGTAAAGGCAATGTAATGGTACGTGCCACTCATAAACCTTCTATCTAATAAATTAGGTTTATCTCCGGCTAGTCTCCCTCATCCCTCACGTTTAATTAGAAGCCACTTAGGGGTAGCTTCAAGATCAATGTCGTTTCTAATGAAAATGTCTAATTATATGTTGGAGTTTGAGGAAGCCTATAGGGCATAACATTACCAGAAGGGAAGTGGTGCGGACGGAGAATGTGGGAGAGTGAGAGCCGGGAAGGAAATCTAGACACTTAAAATTCATGTGACTCACAAACCTGTGTAGCAGGATGTAAGGAAACAAGGCCACGGAGAACAAAAACAAAAAGTTAAAACAGTGTGAAGGCTAAAAGAGAGAAGTGACGAGGGGTATTTAGAAAAGGATAGGAACAGTTAGCTAAGTGGCAGTTGTGTGGGAAATAGTTGAGAGCTGAGAATGTTTTAATAATTCAAACTCTGATTTCGCTCCTCTCTTTCTCTTTGGGTCTTACCTTCATTTAGTTTTACCTTCATTTAGTCTTCTCTTATTTTTCTCTCTCTGCCCTCTCCAACCGTTTCTGTAATTGAACGGCTTTAAGGAGGTTGTCAATCAAACTCTGAGGCTGCAGCTTCGGTAATAACAATGGAAGCCAAGTGATTATACTTTGAAGGACATTCTGTGTGTGTGTGTGTGTGTGTGTGTGTGTGTGTGTGTGTGTGTGTGTGTGTGTGTGTGTGTGTGTGTGTGTGTGTGTGTGTGTGTGTGTGTCACTTCTAATTAATGTTGGGGTTTTCGGACAAGCATTAAAGTTGGCATGTACAGCCACGTCAATTATGTGAAGCAGATTTTCACTTGGTTGCCCTTTCACATACACATTTTAATTGCATTTAAGTGCCAGAAGGTGACATAGGGATTTGCTTTGATAAGAATGAAAACTATTTACAGAATGTTAGAGGTGTGTGTGAATCTTCAGGTGAGTCTGCACAGATATTTTTGTCTCTGATAGTTGATTGTGTGCAGCGTTAGTCGTGCTGCTCCTCTAGTTTCTTCTCG
The DNA here is from genome assembly GCF_000735185.1 of Notothenia coriiceps. Lineage (NCBI taxonomy): Eukaryota > Metazoa > Chordata > Actinopteri > Perciformes > Nototheniidae > Notothenia > Notothenia coriiceps. Next base: position 2,247,352 of record NW_011351700.1, on the reverse strand, counting down.
GTGTTCTAAAGGTTAATATTTTGCCCCAAGGCTTCGATATGCACGCTAGAATACAGAAGGTGACAAAAAAAGAACAGAAGAAGAACAGCAGAGAGGATGACAATTGCAGAGGGATTTATTCGGAGGGGTGTAGTCACTATGATGGAAGCACTATGGTCCAGATTCTCCCGACCTGTTATCCTCATATTTTCTTTAGCAGCATCCCGAGCCTTCAACAAGCCCCAGAACAAGGCGTTGTGTTCTTCCTGCCGCGTGCCGCGTCCACCCTCCTGCCACCTTCCCCCCCCCACCGCCTCGCCACCTCTTCAGCCTTCTAGCGCTTCAATCTGCCCATGTCTGCAAAATGTGATGAGGCAGGCATGCGGGCGGAAGCATGGGAGAGCAGTGATGATGGGGAGAGGGCTGTTGCTTAAGGGAGACATTCTCCTAATTAAAAAAACCTTCTTAGTAAGTGTTTCTGAGGGGTCCTTGCTGTGTGGCATGGGTTCTGGTAGATGGACAGATTATGAGGATGTGAGTCAATGATGGCTAGCGGGAACACAGTGTCAGATAGCTCCGAGTCTGACGGAAGTATCTGCAGAGGTCGAGGGGACAACATCAAACATGTCACAGGGGATGCAGAGAACACTATGGACTTTTCATATCAAATGCTCCCTGTGAATTTTGTACAGAATTTGTGGGTTGTTTAAAGAAAGCAGCGTTGCTCAGTCAGTGTGTAAAGTTGGCCAGCGTCCTAGAGAGAGTCTTTGATGGACTCATTTAGGCCAACATTAGTAATGAGTCTGGCCCAGCTCTTGCTTGTAGTTGTTGTTTAGAATGCATTTTAAATCCTGGCTGTAATTCCAACATCTTGTTCAAGGCCCGCTCTCCTGGTAGAAGATACCGTTACTGTTTGAATGCAGGCGTGTACACGAGTGTGCGTCTTCCCAATGAGACACGGTTCAGCTGCTGTATGCATTATTTTATATTTATATTTATGGAAATCGAATGCTGTTCCTCTCCACAGGATGAGAGAATAGCATCTTCTCCCCCAGAATTAGCATTTTGCTGTTGATTTTACACAGTGTGAGTTCTGCCACTTTAGGTGCTAATATCTGTTTAAATTACTGCGACTCGCTGGATTGAAATTAGATTCTGTTTGACTGTGTGCACTTCAATCGAAATTCACAACTGAAAGAAGTTTAGGGTGTTTGCATATAGGTGTGTGTGTGTGTGTGTGTGTGTGTGTGTGTGTGTGTGTGTGTGTGTGTGTGTGTGTGTGTGTGTGTTAGCTCAATTTATGTATTAGACAGGGAGAGAATCGTCTCATCTTGCATCCATTATGCAAGAACCTCTCAAACACTCCCTGCTTTCTTTTCAAACCGTTCCAAGATTGTTTGGAATTCAAATAGAGATGTGTAAACAGCGCGCTTCAACCAGCTGGACTGACTCGCTGGCAACAGTTTTACTGATGAAGCCAAGTTTGATCGAAGTTTACTCTCATTTTATTTAACGTTTCTCTTTACACCCTAAACAGCTTATTTATTCGCATTAAAATTAATTAAAACCCTTGAAGGATTTCCTGTCTGCTCTAGAATGAGCTTTTTTACTCCTTTTGTTTATTTCATAGACCTTGATGGGCTTTGGTTTAACATGTACGTTGCAAAGTTATGATTTAAGAATACCAAATGTAATGGCAGCCATGATAAGATCAATATTTGAACGCAGACATGGTGCACATGTGGGCAATTAATTTCCTGCACTCTTTCTGTACTGATGGTAGAATTATCTTATTCAGAGTACCTCGCCCAACACTACTTGATGGTCATTAAAGCCACATGGCCAGTTGTTACTCCGTTGCCTTACTATGATTGACAACACAACGTAGGGCTGCTCGATTATGGCAAAAATCATAATCTTGATTATTTGGGTCAATAATTGATATCACGATTATTAAAAACGATTATCCATTAATGTGAACAGTATGTTTTTAACAGTTGATTACCCTGAACTTTAAGTATAATTCAACTGAAAAACCAATAAAAAAAATCTTTTTAAATAAAAAATAATAATCGTTTTATTTCGATTATGTTGTTTTCATAATCGTTGCAAGCCAAAATCGTAATTGTGATTCAAATACGATGAATTGAGCAGCCCTAACACAACGTTTATTACAGATGTTTCTTCGCCCTTTAGAAATGCGTTTTTCAGGACAGCTTCCTGTTGAGCCAGAACAGAAAGGTGTTAAAAGTGTTGCATGTTCTAAAATAGCTCATCGTACCCGACCTCTGTTTTGTGATTTTGTTCCTTGTACTGGTGATTACTCATTGTGTTCTTACAGCCTGAGCCACATGGCACCTTGTTCCTTTACCAAGATGTATCCCCCCGCATAACAAACACTGATGATGTGTCTTGTTCAGACCCATTCATTTTAAACCTGAAAGGACAGAGTATTTCTCAAAGCTCCAGTTGGAGAAATGTCCCTGGTAAATGGTAAATGGACTGTATTTATATAACGTTAAATCCAGTCTTTACAACCCTTCACTTTACATACTTCAAGTAATTCACCCATTCATACAGATCACTGCACCTTGCTATAGGAACTAACATTCACACAACAGGAACTCAGGGTTAAGTATCTTGCCCAAGGATACATCGACATGTTGACTGCGCTGGGATCTGGCTTGGTTGCCGAAATTAAACATTTAATGCAGTTCACCTCAAACATTGTGTAAAGGTGTCATGACGTTTGACCAGACATCCACATTCATATTCTCCATGCAGGAGCAACAGGGTTTTACCATGTGTAAAATAAGATGAACAAATGCAGCACATACATTTCTATAATTAAATGAGTGTTTATCTGCTTAGATATTTCCGTGTGGCATTTGAATTGCAGGTTAGATTTGTCCTTGCACATTGTGTAGGGGGTAGCACCTGCAAAATGAATAACAGCCTTTTAGACGTTCAAATTGCAGGAGTTAGATTTTGGTCGTTTTCATTCATCTCAAAGCTCTGTCCCCATAATAAGATGTCCTCTTCTCCCGCTTTTGTTCTCTCATCCCAGGCTGACTACTTCAGCTGCCTGGCAACGGTCCTGTACACTCGTAAGGAGAACTGTCTGTACCAGGCCTGTCCCACTGAAGACTGCAACAAGAAGGTGATCGACCAACAGAACGGACTGTACCGCTGCGAGAAGTGTAGCCGAGAGTTCCCCAACTTCAAATACCGACTCATACTTAATGTAAGCTCAAAGTGTACATCATTAACGCTTGTTTATCACACATGCAGTGCCGTTGACTTTGAGGGACTTCTCCAATAACACATATTCACACACATGAATAATCTCTCGCCCCTTCATCCTCTCTGTCTGACACTCAGGCCAACTTAGCAGACTTCGGGGATAACCAGTGGGTGACATGCTTCCAGGAGACAGCTGAGGCCCTGTTAGGTCACAGTGCAGAAACACTGGGACAGCTCAGAGACACAGTGAGAGACACACACACACACACACACACACACACACACACACACACACACACACACACACACACACACACACACACACACACACACACACACACACACACACACACACATACACACACACATACACATACACACATACGTACACACTCTCACACACACGCACGCTATGCTACAACACACTCCTCTCACTAGTTTGTTCCCATCTGACAAGAAAATTACTTTAACACATTTTTTCAGGAGGTCTAACTGTAACAGACTGCTTCCGTTGCCAATGCTTTTGTATTTACCTTGTCTTTCTTTTGTCTGCGTGCTCCTGAGGACGAGAATGCATTCGATGAAGTCTTTCAGAAAGCCAACTTTACAACCCACATCTTCAGAAACCGAGTCAAGCTGGAGACGTATAACGTAAGTAGCTATAAACAGGAGCACAAAAGAATATGATACAATGCGAGGCAATTTAGTTTCCCAGGAATAAGAAAGCAGAATGTAATGACATACGGTTCCACTCATTGTCCTGCAAGCTGTAAGAAAAATTTCACGTCCGTCTTACCGCTGTTCTGAAGAAATGCACCAGCGGTACACTAATAATGGATCTGGAAAAATAGGCTTTTAAAATAACCAGGATTGCAAACAAGTGGCATTGTTGTAAAAACTGTAAATGGTCTCATTTAGGGTCAATTTCATTTCACAATCAAACCAGGAAGTTGGAACAGCTACAGCATATCAACCTAAGCTGTGTGAGTCTGTTTGTTAAAGCAGTTTCTTTCATATGACAACAGTTAAGTTATGAAAATGTAAGCACTTTTTTATTACAAATGGCAGCATTTAATATTTTTCAATCCCACAAGATTCTGTTTTGGCAGGAAACATGTTTTTTGGTGAGTGAATGTTGATAAAAACATGAAAAGGCAGTATTTTGATTGGCAGAACGATTACACTGATCTGCAGCAACCTTTAAGATGATCTCGTTACAGGCAGTGGTGGAAAGAGTTGTAGTTGGTAGTGAATATCATAGGAGGAGAAGGAGCTCGCTTGATAACATATCCCCATAAATATTCCAAAGTGAGTCTTCACTGATTTATGTGAAGCTTCCCCCGGTGCTAAAGTATGATACATCGAGGTGTGTTGTTTTTTAATTAATGGGTTGCATGCCATCCGTGAACTTGTTTTAACCAGATTGTCTTTGGTTATTATCTTCGGCTTACCGCGGTACCAAGCATGCAAAGCCGAAAAACAAGATGCGCAATATAATCACAACGCGCTGTCAGTCACACAACATGAATCTAGAATCATTTCAATTAGTATCACACTGACAAGGGAGTTGTTATGTTGCAAGTGCACTATGGATAACAGAAAACAAATACAGCTGTGGATTCATTTCTCTTAATTAGGCACTAATTAACATTTAGCTATTGTCTGTCTAAGCCTAATTAGCTCAATTATTCAGAGGCTAATTTGCTACCAGGGGCGCATACCAAGAGTCTTGAGTGTAATGATTGAGATGTTGGATGAGCTCTGAACCGTCCTGACCTCAAGAAATCCTACGAGGAATGCTATGCAAAGTTCATGAGCAGAGCGTCAGACCCAGCTAGAAATGTTTGGTTCTGAAAACATTTTGAGAATGTTACTATTCACTGTTCTAGGAATGTTTTCAGCGGGAAGTTTTCTTTTGGTTCCCAGAATGTTCTTCTGAAAGGTAGGATAACGTTCTCTAAAAACATTCTTAAAATGTTTGGTGATAACCTTCTTAAGATGTTTTTGATAACGCATCAAACTGTTCACGGCAACAATCCGGCAGGGAATGAGTGCAGGCTGCAGGCTTTCATAGTGACTGATGAGCAGGTTGCAGGTGTGGTTGATTAGAGATTGCTCCCAGCCGTGTAGAGCAGACCAGCAGGGGGGGGAGAGAGAGAGAGACACACAGTAAAAACAAACACTGGGGCTGAAGTCGAATAGTCCATTTAGCTTAGGAACCTTCCTAACAAAGTGAAATGACCCGGAAGTCCCTCAGTGGCAGCCATGATAAGTGCCGTTCTAATTCTCTAGATGATAGGAAAGGAGGTTTCAAACTTCCTTTATAACCTTCTTTAGCTTAGGAACCACTGGACCTCCCTTACCGGAAGGAGAAAATGCTGCCCCACAATGCCTTGTAGCTGCAGCATTTACCGTCACACAACAGTCGGCCGTTGACGGAAACAACCGATTATGACAGAGAAATGATATCATGAAAGTTATGGTGATTATTAAGCATTTTAAAACGTATGTGGTAACTTGCCAAAGTGCTTTGGTTTGAACGTTCATCAGTATTATAATCAAAAAGAGAAATATGAACGTTAGTTTTTACTCAAATGATCAAATAAAGTCAACATTTCACAGTCTTTACTGAGCTGTGTGGGGTTTGTTCAACTTTTAAAAGATGTTTGAATGGTGATATACACAGGGATAGATGTTAAGGACTAACGTTTATAATAAATACATTTGTATTGATTTTAAGATCTTTTCATNATTCTGAAAAGAAAGAGGTGAAATGTAACAAACGTGACGGCAATATTGGTGTTGGTGACTGCAAGACCAGAGTTGTTAGTTCATTGATGCGACTTCACACAAAGAAATGGTGTAACTTCACAGTTTTTACGACACATTTTTTTTTGACTAGCAAAATTATCTTTTAATTGACCTAAACATTAATATGTGTAATTTGTGAGCACAATTCAACGGGGATCGAAAGATAATCTTTCTCTCCCCATTGACTTCACCCCCCCCCCCCCCCCCCCCCCCTATACATATTTTCCAGATACTAAGGTCCCGTGGAGGTCCACCGGAAGGGGGAGGGGTTCCGCCACTCTGAGTAAAACCCACCCATTGTAGAGGGGATATATGTGGTCAATTGTACTTGTCATTTTACCATTACTCTCTCGTTGAGGTACTACAGCTGGACCCGACCAATCAGCTTCGCTTGTCTTCACCTCGACAGAGATGACTCTGTTCATTTAGCCCTTCTCCATACAAATATTACTAGATAAGCAGATTCGACCCCACGGAGTTTATTTATGCTGAACTGTATTTTCAATACAATTTGAATTCAAGCTATTTGTATAAAAAATGAAAATAGAAACTAAGACATCTTTTTTTAAATGTTTTTAAATCAGATTTTGGCACTAGAAGTGATCTATGGCCCTCAGTCATGAGGGTCAAGCACCTAGATCATCCACTAGACGGAGACTCTCGCGTCAGATCCACTCTGGAGTCCATTATTACTGCCGATAATTACGGTACTTATAGTCATGTCAATGAGAACACTAGCAGTAAACCGGTTGCCTGTACATCACAGGAGGATTCTCATAAGCACTACATTCTGATGACCTCGACTCACATCTTATGTGTATTTCAAATCTGTCTTAGTCCCGCACATCATACAGGAGATGCGTAACCGAACCTCATACGACGCACGGATAAATCAGATGAAAGTAAACAATGGAAACGTGCAATAGGTCGGTATTAGAGCAGCAATTAGAATATCCTTTACTCTGGATGCAGGGTTTGCAATTATAAGTAAGACGTGCATTAAAATGATGACGAGGAGGCAATAGACAGCCTTACTGTCTGATGCATAGACTTGTCCATGTCAGTAATATCATGTCACTTTTTACATTCATGACAGTGCGTATAATGACACAATAAGCAGCTGCCATACAGCTGTGTCGCATGCATATCAGGTTCATTCGGTTATTTATTTGTACCCGTAGGTAGATTCTGTTTGCAGATGAAAAAGACACAAGGGATCCATCCTGACACACTCTGAAAACAAACACAAACAACAGACACATCTCTAAAAAAAGGACTAGTAAAAAGTACAAGTATACCCTGCTCAACCAAATCTCAAAATGTTTCAAAAACATTTTAAGAAGGAAAACACTAGGACAAACATGGCCATTCAAAATTCACAATTAAATAAATAAATAAAAATAGGCACCTGTGTGACACTCCTATGATGTGTTAATTTGTGCAATAGTTGCTGGGATAAAACTGTTTTTATACCGCTTCGTTCTACTCTTTGGGACGAGTAACCTCCGGCCCGAAGGAAGAAGCTTGAATTCTGAGTGCAGAGGGTGGGAGTCATCGTCTAACATGGAGCTGGATAACCGCTGTAACTGCCTGAGGTAAAGGGTCTCCAGGTTTAGCTGTGGCTCACCAATCAGTGTGCTGGACCACTTTACGATCTGACTCGGAGAGTTTCTGCTCTTTAAAGTCAGGTTACCAAACCATGACATTACTGAAAAAGACAGAATTGACTCGATAAAACATGATCACCATGGTTTTGTCAATGCTAAAATAGGACAGTTTCCTAAGACAGTACAAACACTGGTGCCCCCTTTTGCACACAGCTTCACAGTTTGGATATTTGTATGATTGCACAAATTCTACTTTCTGATTCTGGATTGTTAAGACTTCATGTATGTGGGAATGTCTTCTAAAATCAATGATCATGTCCTTGGTTTTGCTTATGTTCAGTTGTAGATAGGACTCCTCACACCACCTGACAAAGGTGTCAATGACAGGGCAGTGGCTGGTCTCATTGTCCTGGAGCCTACTAACAATTACAGAGTCATCTGCATACTTAAAAATAGTCCTATTTTCCCACCTACTTTGACACATATTAGTGTAAAGTATAAATGATAGTGGCAAAATGACACGTCCTTGTGGGGGGCCAGTGGAGGAGCTGACTTGATCAGATAAGGTCCCATTCACCCTCACTCTTTGTGTGCTATTGGTTAAAAAATCAAGAAACCAGCCCATAAGATTATTGCTTATTTCAAATTGTTCTAAAAGTCTGCCAATTAAAATATGAGGTTGAATTGTGTTAAAAGCAGAGGAAAAATCAACAAATAAAAGTCTAGCATGAGATCCATGTCTGTATTTTCAGATGAAGTGATCAAGAAAAATGCTTTAGCCGGTTATAAACCAAATCTACAGCTGTAGGAGATATTTAAAAGAAACATCAGAGCAGTGTCAGACATTTTTAGTATTTGATGTCAAGAGAAGGATAAACACATCCTGTTACATCCATTAGTTTTCATCACCTTTTTAATTATAGTCATACTTTTGTGATGTTGTAAAAATGTGGCAAAAACAGATCTGACGTCTAACAGGAACAGTGTAGCTGATTATAACAGCAAGTACAGATAATGAGGTGTGAGCAGGACGTTTTCTCCACACGGCTTATTAAGATATATTCAGAGCTCTTTTCTTCGCGCCTTGTTTCATAGCTTTTCAAAAAGATGGGAACTGAATTCAAATTAGATTCACTTTTTCTTCTTTTTAACTCTGCTATAGTTCCTAACCCTTACCATATACCTTTGAGGCTACCTCTTTGTTTTCTTAAAAATAGAAGAATGTTGTGAAATGTCAGAGCCTAACAAGATTAATAAGGTTATACAACTTTGTAATCATAACCAGGACACAGACGGAGAAAAATAAGTGTGCTCAAGATCATATTTTTAATGTTGTTCTTTTCTTGCATAGACAGTAAACTACGTTTCAAATTATTTAGGGGCAGAGCAAGGATGATGAACTACCATTTAACCAGCACAATTCACTAAAACCTTGTAGTTTTCTCTGCCATCGAGTATACATATTAAGCAGCACAGGCCTTTAGCTGAATGTAACAGATCCTGTGACTCCAGTCTTTTGTTTTTCTCTTGGTTTTCAGACTTCATTTGGAGGTGTAAGACTGCTACACTTTCCAACAGATTTATTAAAGTTAAATTACTCAACTTTTCGTATAAATGTTTTTTTTCTCCTTTGCTATTTTCATGATTCAAGAGATAAGCCTTTATTGACCACTAAAAGTTTAGAGATTTACCAATTTCCAACTGGTTATATGTTACTTTCCACGAGCCGGGACGTAACAGGTATGAAACAAATAGTCAACATTATAAAGGTATATCAATTGTTTATACATGATTTATGCGCTGTTCAAATATGTCTGAAGATGTATTTTAAAATATTTGAAATGCACAACAGTGTCATAAATGTAATAAACAATAATGAAAATATATTCCGGGGCGGCTGTGGCTCAGTGGATAGAGTGCTGGACTTCAAATCAGGGGGTATCAAGTTCAAACCCTACTACAGTCAGCATGTCATTGTGTCCCTGGGCAAGACACCTCACCCCAAATTGCTCCTGTGGGGATTGCCCACAGTACTGAATGTATGTAAGTCGCTTTGGATAAAAGAATCTAACAAATGACATGTAATGTAATATTCTATCTGTCTTTCTGTAATGGAAAGGCTAAACTGTTTATAGTTCAGCCGACTGCTGAATTTTCCTTACATCTTTTTCTCATCTTTGCACAACCTGTACAACTCTGCAGGAAACGGTTATGATTGTCATATTGCTGGTTTAGAAAGTACCAGAAATGATGGCAAGGAGCCACCCCAGGGTGTCAGACAGCTGTGATGGGAGGGGGGTTTCAGATGCTTTCCAACCGTCCAACACATGCTTCTATTAGGGCATACTGGCCCTTTATCCATACTGGAGTCCCTACGGGTCCAGGAGGTTGGAGGTTGGAAAGACAACTATTTATTTAAATTCCAAAGAGGACGTACTACAAAGTAATTTAGGAAGAGCCTTCAAGTGATTGTTTGCCACCACACAGTCCGCTCTCTACAGCATTGAGCAACGATTACAAATAAGTTTGCCAGAAGAAGAAAAATGTCACATTTACCACGTTTGTTGGTTTACGTTTCAGCAAAGGACAGCTGCTGAAGTTTCTCCTGTGGAGGCAACATCTGTTTGAACCTTAAAGTGATCAAATGTACTAATCTTAACCGAATATTTAAATAACTCCCTCTAAACTGTCTGACAGGTTTCATTAGAGCGGAGCCCCTGAGAGGTAGGAGAGAGCAGTCGATCGGCCCCTTGTGCGTCAGATTTCAGTGCAGTAGGAGCCCATCTCATCTTATAGTGGCATTAATGGACTTCAGATGATGGTGAAAATTAGATTTGGCCCCTAGGATTGAATTTACTGAGTACAGATGAGTGCATTTTCAACATCAAATTTGCATTTGATGCGCTCAGAATATGGGAAAGTGTATCTGATTACACACAAATTACTTGGTGCAATATATTGAGTCTCGTGAGCGTTCAAGTACTTCCGAGGCTGGATGGTTGTTCATCTCAAATCTGTGATTCTATACTTTATTATTAATGTATGTAGAAACAAGAGGTAACGTGTGTGTGTGTGTGTGTGTGTGTTAGCCTCTTGTTTGCAGGAGGACCTCAAACGTGTGTGTGCATATGTCGGATTGTGTAGGAGTGCATCCGTCTGTCTGATGTGAATGAATTGATTTAGTCTATATGAATAAATTAGTGTCAGAGGGGACCTGTTATTTCCTGTTAACAGACAGGCCACTGAGAGCCACAACCACTCCACACACTTTACATCCTCCACAAAACACGCTCTTGGCATCCTTTCAACATCACTTTCAGATATTTTCCCTGTCCTTGTACAGAAGATTCTTTAATGGCTGAAGGTGAACACATTCTGAGTTTCATAAGATAACAGGAAATGATGAAGCTTTAAAATAGGTTATAAGGGACTCGTCTAGACATAATTGGTTTGCTGCCATGTCTTAAGGTGCGATTCACAGAATGTATTGATATATATATTGGTACACGACCATACAGTTTTTTTGCATCCGGAATGTCTAAGCGTAATAGCAATTAAGCTTGTATGAGTCATTTGGAGCCAGAGGTCTTATGGGGTCTTAACAGCTGTCAATGCAACCTGTCACTGCTTCCCAAAAAAAAGGCGTTTGAGCGGTCTAAAGGCCGCTACACACCAACCTGAGACCAAAGAACGCGTACGAGGGGCAATAACTGTCCTTACCAGCAGGCAGCGGTAGTGTGTATTCGTCATTCAAAAGAGGCAACAGCCAATCAGAGTAATTTCTTTGGCCGACTTTCTTTGGCCAAAATGTGCCGTAAAGCAACGACGGTGCGGGACACACCGACCTGAGTAGGGCGCCGCTATGCCCGACTGCCTCTGACGGCCTCTGACTCCCAAAATCGGGTAGGTGTGTCAGGGCCTTTGCTCGCTCTCCGAAGACACTTGTATTTTTACTGTAGCTGTTTGTCTATTTGCTGCTTTCTTAATTATACTGTTTTTGCAATTGCTATTCTTTTGGATAGGAACTCTTCG
>NW_011351700.1:2220567-2235486 GCF_000735185.1 Notothenia coriiceps | reverse complement strand
ATCAATATATTATAGGTCTCAGATATATGTCTCTGAAGTATTTGGCTCTAAATACCAAACAGATCATTGTAGCATTACCCATAATCCCCTCTGTTTCAGCCCTGTTTCAAAAGGGCTGATTCTCTGTCTGTTACTTAGATGAAAATAAGGAGCCCCTCCTCACGCCCCTCTGAGAGATATTTGGTTAAAAAGAACACAATGGTGCTCTAGGAGGAGATTCAGGTGATAAGGTGTGGGGGGGGGGGGNTTGGCTAACGGTTACACAAGCCAAAAAATCGTTATGACATCATAAAGTGGCCAAAATCTGATCAGCTCATTTTCAGACAAGTTTTTATAGAAATGGATCAGGACACAAAGAGAGGGGGTCTTTGTTACTGAGACTTTCAGAATCTCTTTAAACAGAGGGGTCACATGTTTATGTTTAAAAAAACATGAAAAAGTGGATTTTGCACAATAGGTGACCTTTAAGGCTGAAATCCAGCAGGGCTAGACATTTAAGTCAACATCAGCAATGACCACATACTCTCAGAGACAATAAAAATGTCCGATGATGAACACGTAACATGCTTACCATGTTCAGCTGCTTAGCTTATTTGAGCATGTGACTGTTCAGTACAGTATCTTATTCATTCTCATCAAGGGGAATAAAGAGGTGTGTGTGGCTGTTATTAGATGCATGTGTGTGAAGGTGTGGGTCCTCATGTCTGCCTTTTTAATTCTCAAGGAAAGACACCACCTCACCCCCCTGCTGAAATAGAGTCGAGAATAGGGGTTGAATGCGTGGCCACTGAGTAATTGTTTTCTCCAGATGTGATTGGAATAGCTTCACGCACATTTAATTAACGAGCCTTATTTTTCACACTTCCGCGTCTTAGGAAAACCATTATTCTTAAATAAGTTGTCACCTTTTGTCAAGTAGTAGCTTTGTCTCTACGGCCGCCGTATAGTTTAATTTTCCTGCCGTACTCAGATGTAAATTGAAAACTCATAGAGGTGTTGAACCACGTATGAGATAATGATATAATATAAAATCATTGGTGCTGGTTATGCTGCCTGAATTGCTAATGGAAGAATGAACTGTCAGTCAGGTGTAATCATTTGTATAGATGTTTTAATGTGGACATTAGGTCCTGACAAACCACTTCATTATTTGATAAGGAATATATCCGCTGATAGTCGATGTTGCTACACATTGTTGAGACTGACTGACGCTGAGTTATAAAATATCTGTAATAATTTAATAAAAACATACTGTACATTTAACAATTTGTCTTTTAATTATAGATACAAATACTTAATATCCTGCTTTTGCTGACTTTTAGAGGTTGAAAATGAACCCTCTATCACACAGATTTTGTCATGTCATTTTTGTTTATTCTGCAAATCTAAAAAAGCTTGAAAGCAAGTAAGACAACACTTCCATTTAATCTCATCATATTCTCAAACATATAAATAAGAAGAACAAAGCAATCCATATAAATGTATAAACATTGTTAAATATGCATTTATCCCTGAGCTAACGTCATGACTAATGCTTGCCGATGGTTTTATTAACACTAACACGCTTGTGAGTTTTCCATGTGCGCAGAAATTGTGACCATTACAGCGTCAATCGAAAAATGTGTCACTGTCAAATAAAACTCAAGAAATGCTCATAATGTATATACTTACAGTACATGCTTTCTATATACAAAAAAGGCAATTATTGCCTGCCAGTGGAGTCAGACCAACATGTTTCACTCTAGTTAAATAATGAAATACATATAAAGGTCGGACAGTGTTAATAAGTTGGGATGGTTATTTCAGTTTGCACCAATGACCAGCCAACAGCATATAAACCATTCGGTACGCTACCAGAAGCTGCTAGCCTTGTTGCTAATGACTTAAAGGTAAACTTAACCCCCAAGTTAACTTGTATATCAATTATTTCCATCAATTCACCTTTTCATTTGTGAATAAAACAATAGAAATGAAGTAAATGTGGGCCATGTTCAACAACATCCATTCACAACTGGATAATGAGACACAACGTATTCTAATCTATCCACTTATATTCTCACTACTTCCCACACACATGCATTTTCCTATAACCATGACTATTTAAAAAAGTACTGTCGTATAAACAGAGACTATGCACAGTATGATCCATAGATACTAGAGCTGGACTGTTGGGTGTGAAGCACTCTTGAAACACAGATGTAGGCTTGGATTTGTTTATAATTTAAACTCACTTACTTAAAGAGATCTGTTGTTTTCATGAAATAGATTATGCTATAATAATAATAATAATTAAGCTTTATTTATATAGCACTTTTCATACCACAAATGCAGCTCAAAGTGCTTTACAAAATGACACATCACAAGTTCAAATCAAACAACAAGAAATTCCCCTCAGATTTTTCGTTAAGAACTTTAAAAGGTACATTCAGCAAAATATAAAATGTTATCAGGTTAATAGATACAAGGAGGTGAAATGTATGATAATAAAACAAAATAAAATAAATAATGGTTTCTCTCTGACAGATAAGATAACTGAGTCGATGCAACAATATAAAACCCCATAAAACAAAGTGAACATATAGGTACAACATAAATAAAAAGATTAAGACCTATAAAATAAATAAAACAATATAAAGGCAGGTAAATAATAAAGACTAAAATAACATAATAAAAAGCTAATCTAAAAAGATGTGTCTTTAGCTGTCGTTCAAAAATGTCCACTCTGATGTTTATTTCTTGAATGTTTCTGATCTCAGAGTCTCTAGATGTCTGAAATGTTTCCTCCCCTCCTCAGGATGAGAGCAGAGTGAAGGTGACGGTGATGGAGGTGCAGCCGGTGGACCACAGGGAGTTCAGCCGGAGACTCCTCAGCAACATCCGGAGATTGTCCAGCTGAACCCGGTCCCAGTCATCTGAAAGCTGCCCGGTGATTAAACTCTTCTTCCACCGGTCTCTGACTGGTGTCCGCCGCTTCCCTCCAGCCAGATAACAGCCTATCTGAGACAGCAGAGGGCCGGTGATTCATCGCGTTAAATGGCAGCCAAACAAAAGATTGATATTTAGTTGCTCACTTCCCTCAGCGAGCCATTTGTGAAACACTGCAAATGGCATGGGGATGACTTTTACCTTTTCTTTATTCAATGATATTTTAACAAAGAGCTTTGACTTTCTGATTATGCATAACTGTGTTCTAGACCTGCTTACATTTGTATCATGTTTCATGAGTATCAAACACGGTAAGTTTGAAGAGTTTTCTCTGTTTTATACCAATGATTCATCTCTTTGGTTTCCAATCTGTGGCTCAGTGTGCGTTGAGTGAGATTTTATTTGATTTTCATTGTTCCGTTTTAAACCATGGCAAAAGTGTGTGGGTGTTGGCATTTGTTTCAACTTACAGCGTGTAATTATTGTTAAAATTATCCTTAGAAGTTTAAGAAAAGAATTTTGAGTGGTTCTGCACATCCTAGATATGTCAAAGAAAAAGTGATCAATTATGTCAAAAATAATCTCTCATCATTTGTTATAAAAAGGTTTTGATTTCCTTAAATCTCCCTTACCCTCATGTTTTATCTTTTGAATTTCTGTGTAAAAATAAAAAAGAATGCTGTTTTCAACCAGACATTACTACAGAACACAGAGCTGCAGCAAGCTGTACAACATTAGCTCGAAGGCTAATTTCCTAAGGGATAGATTTTTGGCAAAATCAACATTAATTAATTTATTTTTCAATTAATATTCCTTCAATTTCCTGCCGCTTTACCTGATCCAGGCCGTGTTTTAAATTGGTTTAAACAGTATTTTAATTAATTGTATCATTACGATTTATGTTATATATTGCTAGGAAGTACTAGAACATTTGATATGATAAATAATTGTAGGTCTCATCAATCAGGAATGTGACTTCCATTGGATGCAGCAAACATATTTGTTTCACATTGAACTAGAACTCAGTTTGAAATTAAATGTAACAATATATCGAATATCAAAATAATGTTTTGTGCTTTTTGGTGCTTCCTCTCCTCAGGTGTGGCTGAAGGGCACTGGTGTATGCACCATCATAACCATCTCCGACCCAACTGTGTGTGGGGGAGCTTTGGGAGATTAAACACACACACACACACACACACACACACACACACACACACACACACACACACACACACACACACACTACTACTACGTACTTACCCGATCCTTCCTACCCAGCTTGACCTTTACCTAAATGTTTTCTTCTAATCATGATTTGTTTTTAAGGAAAACCCAACCAGTTTTAAAGAATCCAACACAGTGGCCTCTCACAGTGATTCCTAAACAAGGCCCAGGGTTTTAAAAGGGGGCGGGGCGGGGGGTTAAATATAAATGTTTTAGGTTTCTTTTCTGCAGACAAATTCAGAATCCGAGATATTTGTTGTAAAGGCTGATCTGAAAGTGTGTGGTTATCTGAGTGATAAACAAACTGCATTTTAAACCATGTGAAACATATATATTGAATTTAGGGAATGATTAATGGGTCACTGATAAACAAACGGAGATGGTGTCAATCAATTTGAAAGGGTAGCATTTCAGATGACATTTGAGGTTTGCTTTACTCTGAAACCCTGCCGGACTTCTCTTTTAAATGTTCTGGCATAAGCAGGTGCAGCGAGTGTGTTCTGCTCAGCAAATATCAAAAGGGAAATGTAAGATCAGAAAGTCATTTCCAACTTAAAGCCTCGCTGGTGATTGAGACTTAAGATGGACTGACATCAGCTTGCAGCCCCAAGGCATTGTGGGACGGAGGAGGACACAGTGGAGAGATTAAGAAAAATACTTTGCATTGCCCTCAGAGAACTTTATCTGACTGTGACGTGCTGAGCAGAAGGGAACTGAATTGCGGGTGAGGTTGTCATATCTCCTGTCTGGGGACGTGGGGCCTTCAGTGGTGAATATGCAGTGTGTCTCTATCTGCAGAATGTGTGTAAGGGTACAAGGACGCTGAATGGAAATGAGCTGCAGTTCTCACGGAGGTCGTAGCCCTGATCACAGTCTGTAAGGCTGCAGTCTTATCTTAAAACGCTGTAGTTCAGTATAGCCCCGTGTGTGTGTGTGTGTGTGTGTGTGTGTGTGTGTGTGTGTGTGTGTGTGTGTGTGTGTGTGTGTGTGTGTGTGTGTGTGTGTGTGTTTTTGCATGGACCACCATTCTCCAGTATTGGAGCCTTTGATGTACTGCATGCACTCACACGACGCCTTCGTTTAGTTATTGTCAACATATGGCAACGACATAAACGTTCATATTTTATTTGGATATTCAAACAAATATGTGAACATAAAATAGCTTCAGGGGTCGGGTTTCATTTCGTGAAAAATAACTAAACTCAACAAGTGTACACAGCACCTCGTAAACTATCTACATGTTATGCTTTGATTTGCATTACTTAAAATAAGAATGAATTCCCTGTCAGAAAAAGTCACCACGTGTTCCCCAAAGCTCTGTGAAGGTGTGCAAACATCGTCTTACAGAATATGATAGACAGTTGACTGACATTCAAAGTGTTATCAAGGACACTTCACTCTCTTAAGGGTATTTATAAGCTCTTTTCTAAGTTAAATGTAAATGATGGCAGTTAGAAAGCGCTCTGGAGGCAGCGCAGGTGTTCTGCAGGAGCTTTCATGCATGGCAGGAGGCCGGAGGTTCAGATTTCTCGCTCTAAACTTTCCTCTCTTGTAGGAAGCGGTTCTTTTGTGCAGCCCTCCCTTCTTACCTCCTTCCACTCTTTACATCAATAACTCAATCCTGCTTCCATTATTCTCTTCATCTGTCTTTCCCTGTCCACCTACAGTATCTGTTGTTTTTTTCACGCACTGTGTCCACCAGCATCATCCTCATTTCTCTCTGAGCAGCTCATCGATTTCCTACACCTCTCATCGTCTCTCGTCTTAGTTCCTCTGCTACCCACCACCAGTTAAATAAACCTTCCCTATTGCCCTCTCTCTGCACCACAAGCACATTGGCTTGAGGGCGTTTGTGTATGTTTTTTTCTGCTCCACTTGGAGAGCCAGAGGCAAAGCCAACACCAAGGCCAGCATGCACTGTGCACGCCATGTGCCTGTACTTGTGCATGATAACGCCACGCAGATGGGAAGATTTCCAACTGCCAGTTTATAAAGCTGGAACACGAGTGGAGCTACACGATGGAGCATATCTTTAATGGTGAAGTAATGACATAATGTTCACATTCTGGGTCTATCCCAGTATATTCTGAATAACTTGTGAATTCAATTGACGTGATGTCCAGCAACACAATGCTTTGTGCGCCTGTGCAATGCAGAACCTGTTTATGTAACAAAACTACTTGGTTTGGTTTAGGAAAAGTTCATGATTAAGTTAAACAGAATTATGGAACTGGCGTAACTAAGGCATAGAAGTTTTAAATAAGTGTTTCATGAAGGAAATGAGCAGCAGTGAATGTCCTGTTTTCCTCAGTTCAAAGAGGCATTTAAAAAATAACAACGCAGCTTCAATTAATAACCTAATCTCCAAGTAAAATATAGTTTTCTTATTTTATTTGAAAGACATGTTTTGCTTTTCACCCACGCGGTCCATAACAGTGGATCACTCAGCACATGGTAAAATGCAATAATTGAATACCCATTCAACTTTTTGGTAAGTTAATTCTATTGGGACTCAGATTAGTCTTCCTTTAAGTTAATGATCTCCTAACAATGCCTCCCAGCAACACTCAGTGATAGGAGCTTGTTGCACTTAAGATGTCAGTGAAGAGAGCAAGAGAGTCACTCAACAAAAAGAAACAGAATGAGAGAAATGTTGTCGAATAAAACTCTCTATTACATTTCATTTTTGTTCTGTTGTTTCTGTCTCGATGGACAAATTGTGGGCTCTGAAGAGTCGACGGTGCAGAGTGCTCATGCTGTGGCAGCTGACATTTGGATATTTCATTGCTGGAGGCATGTGGCACAATTGAAGTTGGGAACGGTGTGATTATGAGAAATATATTACCAGAACGTGGCAGCAGCTCACGCCAGTCATCATCAATCAAATTAGAGTTTCTTTTACTTTCCTTCTCTCTGCTTCATGGAGCTCAGGCTGTGATGGAGAGCAGTTGGAAGTGGCTTCTCTCAAGAGGAAACTCATGTCTTTTTGTGGGAGGTGCAGAATTGCCGCCAGTGAATGTGTGGCACCTTTAATTAAATTAGCCTAGATAATACATTAATGCATGTTGTGGGACATCGTTATGCAACGCAAGACACAGTGTGATGGTTTATAGGCAAACTAATGAGGACAGAAACCAGCCAGGATGATTGTTATCACAGTCCACGTTTAAAGTTGCACTTTGACAGATGAAGCTACTAGGATAAATGTCCAATGACGTTTCAGTTTTTGTTTCTATTGTAGGCCAATATGGTTTTCAGTTTCACATGCGGAGCTTTTTGAATTTTTAATGGGTACTTGCCTGCGGCTTGATTCTTCTTTATTTCTTCTTATTTCTATATTTTAGACCCCAGGAAGACTATTGACCATTTTGTGGAAGAAAGTGGTGATCCAAATAAAAAATAAAGAATATGCTAAGGACCTTTAAAGTTGTCCTTCTGGCTGCACACGTGCCCATTATGTTGTTTTTCTTAAACCCACCATATGTTCATGTACATAATACTTTGTAAAAACCACAAAGTACTACAGAAAAAAATCCTGCATGCTGTCACGACATCCCCTCGGTGTGCAGCAGATGGGTGACGCAGGGACAAATACCTGTGATACATGGCATTATAATTGCGCTGCCACTCATGATTTCTCCTGCCTCGGCTGTTCAGTCACCTCTCCCCACTTAAGGTACAGTACATCTCTCAGCCATTCAACAGGATGCATAGGTTCCGAAAACAACCTGTTCACTTATATTTACAGCACACGGTAGAACCGAACAGAACGTCCCTTTACTAGAGCAAAGCATAGTAGGCCTACATGCTGCTTGTTCTTTGATGGAGGTTTTTCTGTGAAATAGCTACGCGCTGCCTAACAAAACTTTTTAGCTGCTTTAAAAAAAAAGATCTGTGTGATGCCATTTCACCCAGTTACATAAACAAAAACACATACGTCCACAACTGAGCAACCAAAACCAAATTGCTTTCAATATTGAAATTTTTACGTTACACTGAAGGCAATAATTAAACAGTGCTGTTCTGAATTTTAAATGAACTGAGGCTAAACTTATCTAAATGAACACACTTTGCATGGATGTACAGCTCAGTAATACACTGCTCAAACATTTATAATTACAGCAAAGGACAGATAGATATTTCACATTTTCAAAGCAAACTAATGGTTTACAGTCTATACGGATTCATAAGAATACGTTTCTGTTTCATAGTTTCGATAAGCTTTAAAGGTAGGGTAGGTAAGAATGGAGAAACAGCTTGAGTGCGCTAGAACTTGAAAGTACACGACCGAAAAAAATCTGCCCCTTAATTCAGACTTCCTTACAAAGCCCCTCCTCCAACACACACAAACGCGCACATGACCAATGAGGGCACGAGATAGGTTTGTGCACAGATGGAAGGCTGACAGGCAGGTAGGCCATCCAGTTATCTGACCCGGGCCGGGGATCAGGATATCAGGATGTTAGCATTCCATGGAATATAACAAAAAGTGTTTGTGAAGTGAATTACCTACACACCTTTAAGTGTAAAAAAAAACGATATTTGCAAATACTACTGACTGTAGGTACCGGTGTCATTCCTCACCTGTCCACCAGGCTCCCTCGTTCTTTCCCACCTGCTGCCTGTCTCATCAGCTAATATCATGTGTGTGTGTGTGCACACGTATATAGCTGACATTACGCCTGCTAACTTTTGTCAGATTTTCAGCGCTGCCATGTCTGTTTTTCGGCCGCCTGCCAACAACATCCTTTTTCAGAATGTATTTCAGGTTCTCTTTTCGATTTTACCTCAGTCTTTATCATGGTTTTAGACTTGGGTGGGTGCATGACAACTGTACAATATGTTAAATATTTCTAAATATAACGCAGCTACAGTGTTCTGATGGTAATAACTCTTCCTGCTGAAACACTCAGTGACTCAGCATATTTCAGCCCTCTCTGTCTCCAGGATCAGCCAGTAGATAAGGGGCGTAAGCCTCTATCTGCGCAACCTCTAATCTGATCCCAGAGAGATGACAGTCATAACTCCCCCTTGTTTGTTTTGCTTATCTGCAGGATTAGATACAGCTGCTGGGTTTACTTTTCCATTAACAGGTAGAGAGAGGCGGAGAGGTGACAGTTTTAACAATGAGATCTGCACCGATCGCTGTGATCTAACCATACATACCCTCATGAATAAGTATGACTCAAAGGTGCCTAAAACCAGTAGTTTACATTGAAAGTATGCAACATAATGTCATGTTTTTAGTATGTAGGGTCATTTAAAAAAAAAAAAATACATTATCAATCAGTAAAGTAAATGTTTTGAAGGTGAAAGGTCATTATTGCAAATATATTTTAAAGTTCTGCTTGCTTTTCTTTTCCAGAGCTTTTTAAATGCCTCTCACTTTCTGAACTCTTCATCAGCCGAGGGAATTTGCGTCATTGTTATGGTATTTTCAGATGTTAAATAATATTGACTTATTGTCTTAACATAATCTAATATAGGATAATTTAGAACAACATTTCCCTTTCTTCACACCCACTGCGTAAATCCTTGCAGTGTCTCTGTTTTTGTCGCCTCCGGAGGGGAGGGGTGAACATAAAATGCAAAAACAGTAATTGTCTTTGTAGCATATGGATAATTGTCATTATGCCAACATTTGTTTTGCAATGATTTGTTTAGGAATTGCATTATCCTGCTATGGAATTATCCACAGCAGATGTGGTGATGTTTCTGTTGTTGCTCTGCTTGCTTCCTCTCCACTTTTCCAGCAGAGAGCTAAGCATAAACACGGCTAATTACCCAGTTTACACCACAAACGTAATTACACCCCTATGGAGAGTGTGGAGTGTGCAGTACGTACTGAAGGAGAGGAGGGGGGTGCAGAGGCTCATGTGGGTTTGAATCTGTGTGGATTGATCACAGGTACATCAGTGTTGTTCGGAGGATCTTCTTGAAGCTCACAGGGTAGATTCATATTTAATTAAGCATTCAAACACCCTTTGATTGTTATCACTTAAGGATTAATAGAAAAAAATAGTTAAAACATTTATTGTTTCGCTATTAAGCTTTCAATACAAGGTACGTATATGACTCAGAGTTAAACAATGCAGCATGAAGCTCATAAATGTCTCTCCTGAAAAAACGTGGCTAATCTGAGACGCACATGTCTGAAGATGTTATTCAGATATATTGTTCTGCGCGAGGTATCAAGCAACAAAGCGACAGAGCACATTCCTAAACACACAATCTCGGGAGGTGATAGCTGGAATTTTGCAACCTTCTATTAAATTAGATTTAAAAGAAAGAAGGGAGAGAGGGTTTATATTAAATGGGGGATTGGAGAGAGGCTGTCAGGGTGGAGTTAATGTGTAAAAAATGATCTTTTCTTCCTTGTGTTATTATATCCACCTGCTCCAAGCTGCTGTGGTTTTATCTCACATGCAGCATTTGAGCTCACATGTTAGATCTCATACACACATAAAGCTATACCAATGATTCACACTCTCAAAATGCTGCAATTATTTCCGCTCTGTTAACGCAATCATTTTATCATCATAGCCTTGAGTCTCACTTCAGCCTGTTGAACAAAGAATGAGATTTAAAAAAAAGCAGAAATGGAAACCGGACTAACAGTAATAGCCCCAATCAAAAACCTATCGCCATTACACATGACATTGTAACATCTGTCCTTTGTGTTTCGGGGCGCTGAACTGCAGTGGCACATGTTTAAGTGCTTTATCAAGAGAGGAGAGCAGTTCAATTGGCCCTTTAGGGACATTTTTCGTCAAAGTTTCCTTACAATTAGAGTCTAGCACTTACAGACTTAACTTAACATATCATGATAAAAAACTGTTTCCACCAGGGTATTGCACTTGTCGCACATTAGAGAGAGGACAGATGGGGTGTGTCCTGTCACAGTAAAAATATTTATTTTTTGTGCTCTACCAAGAGGTGGGAAGTAGTGGAGTACAAATACTTTGTTACTGTACTGTTGTTGTGACGACTTTTTACTTTTACTTCTTACATTTTTAACACAAATACCTATACTTTCTACTTCTTACATTTTCAAAACAGGCTCGACTTTAGTTTTAATCTGCGTTTTGTGGGGGAGTCATTGCGTGCCTATTGATTTTAACATGATTTTAACACGATCCGTGTGTCCATCATTTCCTGGTCTTCTCTAAAGAAGAGGGACAAATGAAAAAGTTGTAATTTTGCCATTGTTCAGCATCAAAATATTCATTAGCTAGCAATGACATTATTTTTCTATTAATATAAAGGGAGGTCAGTTACTCTATAAAACAGATGGGTACTTTTGAATTAAATACATTTCGAAGCCCCTACTTCTTTACTTTTACTTGAGTAAAGAAGTTGAGTCAGCACTTCTACTTTTACCTGAGTATTTTTAAAGATGAGTATCTGTACTTCTACTTGAGTAAAGGATGTGTGTACTTTGGCCATCTCGGGCTCTACCTACTTCTTTTATTTGTCCCCTCAAAATTGATGTTTCCTGCTCCATCCTGAAGACTGTCCTGGTGTTTGTTAGAAAAGCTGTTGGCACACTTAGATAGCCACACATGGCTCGGTGTTAAGGCACTCTATGTGCGCACATGTTGTCACCGGCATATGGAAACACAGGATGTCCTCACGTTGCTGCATGACTGATCGTTCTGCAGAATGAAAATTAGGTGATGCTAATTGAGAATTGGTGACCTCAATGCCCTAAACATGCATTTTGACAAAACCTTAACAGCAAGCGCATTATATCAAAATGTAATCCTTTGAAACATTTATTTGGAAATGTATTCAAGACATTAAGGATAGCCTACTTATTTTATTTTAAAAAATCTAGTTTTTAGGGGTGTTTAGATCTTAGTGGTGAAATGTAACATTACTGATCAGAAAGACTTAAAGGTTTGTTTTACCGGATATTTTGCTCCAGGCTTTCAGACTTTCTAACTGATTAGAAGGCAGTGAGCACTAAAATATAAACTCTGTTTCAAAATGACACCAAGACACTCTAAGATTATCTTTGTGCTTTTCAACATTAACACATATAATTGGTTGTTGCTGATAATGGATTACAATTTCTGATGATTGACCATTTAAATCACTCATGTTGGATAGTATTTTAAAGGCTGTATCCCCATAAAAGTATTTTTCAGCTCACATCATGTACAGTACATCACCACTCGTGAGAGCCTTTCCTGTATTTGTAGTTTAATTTATAGCACATAAACTAGGAGGTGTGAACCGTGCAGATTTCCGCCAAGGCCAAACATCCTATCTTGCAATGCTGATAAAAGTGAAAAATAATTTGCAATTCGTGCATCTGCCCTGTCCTTCGGATCTGCTCAAACATTTAATGTCTTCTACCTTCACCCATGCTACACCCCTCCGCCAAGTTTCATTCAAATCAGTAGTTTCTCTGTAATCCTGCTGAGATACAAATAGACAGACAAACCAAACAGATTACGATGAACATGAAACACGTGTAGGTAGAAAAAAACCTGTAGGACTGATCATCCTGAGCTTCTCAGTTACATTTGAAAACACACTTTGTAATTGTGAGCTTTAAAAAGAAACATCCCTTATATAGTGGCATGTTCCTTGCATCCTCAAATCACGAATTGTGTCACTCATTAAGCGCAGGAATAGTTCCGATGGTTCCTGGGATTTTGCGTTCACACCAAAAAGATTTGGAACTAGAACTTTTAATCGGGAACCTTTTCACCCCTTTTCAGTCCCTGCTAGAGAGGGGGTACTTTCCTGGGGAGGAAAAGGTTCCAATTTCTGATTGGCTGGGTGAATTGCAAACCACTTCCCGTAAAACAAAAAAAATATTTTGTGAATCCGCCATTTTATTTGTTCGCATTAGCATTATTGGCATTAGCATTAGCCCAGCGCACCAACGGAGAGAGACTAACGTATGGCAACACAAAATAAAACGTGGGAGCGGTGGAGTGATGAGGAGCTGTCGGCGCTTCTGGCGATTTACCCGGGACTTCGGGGGACTTCGGGTGGCAGTATACGCCGTGAAGTTGTTTGCGGCCTGCCAGTAAACCCAAAGCAGAAGAAGAAGAAGAAGTGACGTCAGCGGCTTCATTTACGTAATCCTCCCTCAGGGACTTATTCCGGTGTGAACGCGATATACTAGATAGTTCCGGAACTAAAGAGTTCCGGGGAATTATGTTCCGGGAACTATTCCTGGGAAAAGTACTTGGTGTGAAAGCGCCTAGTCATTTTGAATCAGTCTGAGCCCTGCTCTCCACCCTGTTAAACCGTGCCTGCTTTTAGAAAAGTCCCTCCCTCCACCTCCCCAGCATCCTCCTGTATGAGCATTTAGCTGAACGTTTTAATTGTTGAATGTTTCTTTTAATATGTGTCATGTTCATCAAATGTTCTGCAGGGTCGGCTCGTGACTTGTGAGCTTACTCAGCTCTCTGCAGACCCACCTAGACAAATTAAAATCCATATTTTTGTCACAATAAATGTTAAAACCTTGAATTAAATGATTATTTATTGTTTCTCAGATATTACAATCTTACACAGTTTAACAGAACGTATATTCATCAAGGATCATACAATAAGCACGGAAGCACATGTTACGTAATTTGCTGCGTTTAGGATCCTGCAGTGTAAGGTAAATGATCAGTGCAGCAGCTAAATTATGGACTGATATATGTTCCTGTTCTGGTTCCAAATGCACTGACTCAGAAGGCAACATGTTGTGAGTAGGCCGTTGTGATCGGTGATACACCTCCGTCTGCTGAGTGTTTGTAAGATACGCAGAGGTAGGGGGCGCTGTACAATAGCTGCCCCACTGCTCCTAGTACTAGACTCCTGGTACTATAGGATGGGTTGAATGCAGAAGCCACATTTCACTGTGTGTGCTGTGTGCTCTGCATGTTCGACCATGAAAGAGGGTTTCATCCCTCCGATTCTATTAAAAAAGGAAAAGGAAAAAAAAGGGGGCGAGAAACACCCAGCAGCTCAATCATTTGCATTGATACGTTACAGCAATAGGAAATTGGTTCACATTTCATATTGCTCCATTATCAACTATTGAGTCACTGTCTACTTTTCTCGGAACAATTCTTAATCCCCCAATTTATAACCATGTGCACATTAAAATTTGTATTTCTATTTTGGGGGTGGCTGGTGGGAGAGAAACTCCCTTTGGAGGAAACTTTGGGATTTTAGCCTTGGCGGACCATTTACATGCACAAACACGTATAAAACATACTGCAAAAAAGGGAAACACCCTCAAAAAGCATAACAGGGCCCCTTTAACATAAATGAATGCATTTTGTAGAAAGTTGTAAAGTATTCTGCCATTTTTGGATAGTTCGGTGCTCATGCTCCTCTCCAAGTCAAGTGATTATGGAGTGCACTGAGCTCCATGTGATACTCAGAGCCGCTGAGTTATTCAGTGACCGGCTTACAATTGATCTTTCAGGGTTGAGCATGCTGGTAGAATATAAGTGTAAAGGGCCGCGATAAAAAATCGAACCATGCAATGGGTTGTTGTTAGAAAAATATCACTCGTCACCGGCTTGGTCTTCAACATCAGGATAAGTGTATTTATTATCCTTGCAAGAATGGAAGTAGTCATCACACACAGGGCTGCATGTCACAAATAGTTCCCAGAACAGTGTCCTTGACATGCTTTATATACAAGAAAGGGTGTTACCTCATTCAAACCAACGCAACTCCGGTTCAAGCTCCGTGCTAGAGCTTTTCAGGTTCAGAACCAGTTCTTCGGTTTAGCTCATGTTTTGC
>NW_011351700.1:2215286-2220507 GCF_000735185.1 Notothenia coriiceps | reverse complement strand
TTAGAGAAATGAGAACTCCTCTCCTCTGAGCGGCCATTTTAAAGAGACGTCCATTAATGATGACAGGAGGCACAGCAGCCCTCTGTCTGATGGACAGATGTGTTCATGACCACTTATATATTTACTTTGATTCATTCACAGTGCGGTAAAATGAGACAATAACAGGCTACAGATGTTACAGACACACACACACACACACACACACACACACACACACACACACACACACACACACATATATATTTATATAAATATATACAATTTCAGAATCAAACAAGTATAATAACGTAACACAATCNTAGGAGTTTCGGACATTTTGTGACCATCGGAAAATCCAGCTCTCCCCCAGCCCCTGTCAACCAAGGTGTGCCCCAAGGTTCGGTGCTCGGCCCCCTTCTTAGAAGGGGGCCGAGCACCGAACCTTGGGGCACACCTTGGTTGACAGGGGCTGGGGGAGAGCTGGATTTTCCGATGGTCACAAAATGTCCGAAACTCCTATGTGTTATGAAAACCGCGGTTGCTAACAAGTGTCTAAATGAGACTACTAAACGTCATCAGGGCATACATTAGCCTCTTTAGCTTAACGATGGAGGTGCTCAGCCATGTGACCGTGATTTGTAGTTTATTTATAGTCTAACATTGGGTTTCACTATAGATTGCATTTACGGAAAAAAAAAAAAATCATTGGCTTTTTGTTGAGGGAGCTCTTTGCGATGCTAACTTCCAGGTCGGCCCACTGTACAAAAATACTTCATCACTGCACCACTATACGGTCTTCTTTTAATAGAATTTGCATTTACATATCCACATCACATTAGTTGTCTGTAAACGTTCACACTCCATCCATCAATCTACAATGACATTTCATATAGAGTCCTCACTTAATAAACTGGTATTCTACAGTTATGGTTAATCAATCAATTATATATCAAGGGTATTCATGCACACTTGAAAATTACAACATGAACATCTTTGGGTGTGTGTGTACGTGTTTGTGTGTGTGTGTGTGTGTGTGTGTGTGTGTGTGTGTGTGTGTGTGTGTGTGTGTGTGTGTGTGTGTGTGTGTGTGTGTGTGTGTGTGTGTGTGTGTTTCACTCCATTGCCTCCTCTTCTTCGCTGTAGTCGCTGAGAGGAAACTCATGACTCTCGTTCTGTGTGTTGTAGGTCCTGTGCATCACACACTCCTGGTCAATAATGGCCTGCAACACACACACGTTCACACACACACACAGTTGATCAGTAGACCTACCTGCATGTCAGTGTAATTTGTGTGTAATAGAGAGGTGATTAAGTATAAATGTTTCCTCTGCAGCTTTAAAGGCAGCTGCTTCTGATCTGTGATGATCAGTCTAATCACTGTGTAATGACTTCACACACACAAAGTCTTTGGCTGCAACATCACAGAGACATACACACTTCCTGCTGTTTTGTCACAACCTGCCGTGTGTGTGTGTGTGTGTGTGTGTGTGTGTGTGTGTGTGTGTGTGTGTGTGTGTGTGTGTGTGTGTGTGTGTGTGTGTGTGTGTGTGTGTGTGTGTGTGTGTGTGTGTGTGTGTGTGTGTGTGTGTGTGTGTGTGATTTGGTGTTGTTGGCACAGAGTGTTTTGGGGGATCTGTTCAGGATGCACAATGTTAAACCTTGAATCTCTTTTGGCTAAAGTATCTAAAAGAAAGCTTAGTGAGAGTTTACCAATCTTTTTCAACTCTACCACAACCAGGCTTGGGGTGTAATGGATTACATAACCTGGAAACAGAAAAGGTTAACCATATTCCCTTACAGTTACATTAAAAAGATATTCGGAGTTGAGCACATTTAAAAAAATGTGGGAGTACTTCAGTAAATAACCTGTGTATTGAGTACGGTGTGTCTCATTAAGATGTGTGTTAAGTGATTTAGATTGTGCTGTTTGAATCAAATGTACTGTATTATTGTAGATGAATGGTTACATTTGGAAAAAGGTTTCACACCTGTGGTTTTGCTAACTGGTTTAACTTTTATATCGATATTTACCATTTTTTCCTCTTTGACTGCAGGGTTACGTAACAGGAAGCAGAGTGGAGCGTACAGGATGTTGATCACCCCGATAAACACCATGAGGCAGGGGAAACCCACCACCTGAACCAGAGCGCCCCCTGTGGATGGTCCTGGATCAGCAGCAGACAGAGACCTTTATCATTATCATCAGAATATTCATATCTTTGTCCAACTCATGTGAAAAACTCTTTTGACAGCAATATCTTTATTTTTCTTTAAAATACATACAGAAAACAATGGAGAAAATGATTTAATTTAGTTAAGTTTGAGTTTATATTTTTTACAAAGGTATTTCTGTTTTGTTATATTCATATATTTCACTACTTGTTAGTATTGTTATACTCAAAGAGATACTTCAACACGATGTATGTTTAAAGTTAAAGTGTTCTGTGTGTGTGTGTGTGTGTGTGTGTGTGTTTGTGTGTGTGTGTGTGTGTGTGTGTGTGTGTGTGTGTGTGTGTGTGTGTGTGTGTGTGTGTGTGTGTGTGTGTGTGTGTGTGTGTGTGTGTGTGTGTGTTACCAAGAGGTCCTCAGAGAGAAACTGAGCTAAAGTTCCCGGCCAGTGGAGTTATTTAGTTGTCATCGGTAAATCGCTGCCTGTGTAGTAGCGGGCCGCTGGGCAAGCAGAAATAATGAGGACTGGTGACGGAGCCAGGTGGAGCTCCACTTTACGCAGCATGCCTCTGCCACACTTTATAATGGACAGGGCTCTGCTACTGTATGTGAAAGTAAGACTTGGGTCAGAAATCTAACAGTTTACTTTAAGGGGATTCTTTATTTCTGTTGAAAATGCTGTTGTGGAAGAACATGCACATGGTTTGGAAGTCAGCATATGGGAACAGTGCCTTATCAGATCAGCATTATTGAAATATTAGCTTGTAAAATGATACTGTAGTTGTAATAGAAGCCGGCTATCATTTTTTAAAAGGGTAGAAATTCAATGAGAAACGTTACATAAGCAATCATAATGGATGTTTTTGACAGAATTCTGTGCTTTGTGAACATCTTTTTCTGTGCATATGGGCAAATGTGAATGTGCGTGTTTGTTTCTGTGTCTAGAGAATTGACATTGCGTGTTCGCAGAACAAATGGTGGATTGCACAAGCATAGCCAGCTGTATTTGTCTGCTGTAAACCCTCTCAATCTGGTATCACCAGAGCACATTGTCTGAGTCACCCAACTGTGTTTTTGCATGTGTGTGTGACTTAAGCTCAAACTCCTTGTGTATTGTAGGACATTGCATAAAAAAAGAAGGAAATGCACTGTATTTCTCTGGGCTCTTCTTTAAATGTTGAACAACAGCCACACAGCAGTTACAAAGCATGAAGTGACATGGGAGAAGTTGGATGTGGTTACTGGATGCTGTAATATGTTGCCAGCACTATGAGAGAATATGAAATCAGCTTGAATGGCTTCAACTGGAATGGAGAAAACCTATTTTGTTTAAAACATTCTTCATACTGTACAATCCTGGGCAGAGTAAGGATGGAAGTCTTTTGAGTGTGGCACAACATTGGTTCAGATACAGAAGGTTTTCTACTTCACAGGGTCTTCATCTGGGTGAAAATAACAAAAAAAAGAAAGACAAAAATCATAAAAATACATTATTAAAAAATATTGTTTCCCACCTGTTTTAGCCAGTGTAATCCATTAAACATGAAGCCAAGCGGCATTCTCAACATCTGTTCATGTGTCCCTGCAGAGACAATACATCACAGGAGTCAAGACACGTTGTATCATGATTCATAAAAGAGCCCTTTTACATCCTGTTGTTTACCTCTCAAGGCTGCAGCATTTCCTGTTCATGTTGCATTATGGATTTGGAACATCTAAATCAGACGAATTAAACATAAAACATATTCAAGTTCATCTTATTGTTAAATATGTTTGCCACTTTGAGGCAGCTAGATGCAACCTGTAACAACCGCTGACATACAATCACTTTTGAGGATGAGTTGGTAAGCTTTACTTCTTGAAATCTCCTATCTCATAATCTTTAGATATTACATCTCATACCCAATATCTATCATAATATGAAGCATCTCTTGGTTTCAATATTGTCTGGCTCTGTTTTTTCCAACTCCTGAGGGAAATATCTTGCTTTTTGTCTGCCAAATTGCTCCACTGTTCACCAGCTAGTTGGTAACTTTGACTGTCAGGAGAACACTGGGATTTAGAGCTTATTGTGTGCTAAACAGCTTCCTACTGTGACCGTAAACTACTCTCAGAATGAAAGTGAACCAAGGCAGAAAGTCCTGAGGCTGCAAAGACAACACAATGAGCTAACATGCTGAAATGCTAGCTGAGGGGAACTGTAGAGTAATAATTCTCTGGGTCTGAAATATTGTTGATATAAATGCATTGATTATAGCAGCTTTAACGACAGACAAAGAAAAATATCAACTCTATCATAATATTTGACAATTTGAAAGTGCTCCTTCTCAAATGCATGCATAGTAGAATCTGATGTTTGAATATGAGATGCTGAGCTCACACTCTTCAGGCCCGGTTCCAGAACAAAATGACTCAGGGTGCATCTGAGATTAGAGAGGGTGCAGTGGTAAAGTGCTATTTTTATAAATGGGGAGTGGACCTAACACCCTCTAGGAGGTCCTCACCTCCTCTAGGGGGGGTCCTCACCACCTCTAGGGGGGTCCGGGGGCATGCTTCCCCGGGAAGATTTTTTTTTAAATATTGAAGTTAAAAGCATCAATCTGGTGCATTTAGCAAAATTAGGAGATCTATGGGTCTATGTGCTCTTTGCTTGATTCATGCCTTCCCAGTCCCTTATCACGTACAAGAGCATGGC
This sequence comes from Notothenia coriiceps, assembly GCF_000735185.1. Taxonomy (NCBI): domain Eukaryota; kingdom Metazoa; phylum Chordata; class Actinopteri; order Perciformes; family Nototheniidae; genus Notothenia; species Notothenia coriiceps. The sequence continues at coordinate 2,215,664 of NW_011351700.1, read as the reverse complement.
GCCAGTTGTTGTAGCCAGTTGTGGTGGCATCTGACTTTCTTGAACCAAAATGTCTACATGCATAGCAGAAGATGGCATCTTTTTCACATGAATATTCCAGCCAATCTCTGTTTTGAAACCATGAGCTGCAAAATGAGCGCCTTACCCCACTGTACAGGCGAGTTGGGTACTTTTTTAAATATACCTGGGCAGGCTCCGTTTTGCCGAGGTCCTCTGGCACTCGCTGGGGGGTGGCGGTGTTTGGGGCAACGAAGGCGGCTGCGGCTGCTCCGCCTCCGTGGGCGAGGCGGGCAAAGCCGGCAAGTCGGGCGTTAGTGTCCACGACAGTGGCCGCGGGTAATGTATGTCCCCATGATCTGAACTGTTATTACCTGCAGT
>NW_011351700.1:2215023-2215263 GCF_000735185.1 Notothenia coriiceps | reverse complement strand
CCCGGTGCTTTTCAAGCTCCAGCTCCGAACCGGCCCTGAAACACCGTTGGTGTGAATGAGGTAACCGTCACCAGATGGAGAATACCGGTTAAAAGCAGTATTCTGGCCTTAGTTCAGATTGGCTAAGACCTGCGTAAGCAATAAACATGACAGTCATATGTCTATCTCCATAGAGGCTGAATCATCATGTTAATCGTTGTCACATAGCTATCATATGCCTGAAACAGTCCTGATGCTCTT
>NW_011351700.1:2213148-2214990 GCF_000735185.1 Notothenia coriiceps | reverse complement strand
TCCGCTGCGGTGTGAAGAGGAAAACCCGGTGCTTTTCAAGCTCCAGCTCCGAACCGGCCCTGAAACACCGTTGGTGTGAATGAGGTAACAGTCACCAGATGGAGAATACCGGTTAAAAGCAGTATTCTGGCCTTAGTTCAGATTGGCTAAGGGCCTTTGTTATCATGTGCTACTCTGATATTGGAAGAGTACATTCAGTATTTTCCCAACAGTTGTCAACAGAGATTTTGCCTATAGAACTCATGATTAACATATGATTGGATGAATTATGGTTTTTGTTTAGGCAACATTTGGGAAAATATTCAACTTAAACTGCCATTCCTATTTTGGCTCATTTGTAGCCTACACCAGAATACTTAAGGGTTTTGTCGACTCATTAAAGTTACATCATTATAAAAACGATTCCTGTGGACGAAAAGCATATCCTAAAGCTCTTATGGTTTGAGTTGTTTTACAAATATGTTCATATGGTTGTTTGTGAAATCGTATCATTTGAAAAAGGCAACAAGTAACAATCGACGAAATGTGAGACAGTCTTATTTTCTTACTGCTGTATATTATAGTCTTGGACTTTTGTATAATGTGAAGATGGTGATTTTGTTACATCTCTCTATATCCAGAGAGCAGTCACTGTCAAGCCTCCCAGAAAACAACAGACCTTTTTCACGGCAGAGATGTTTCCTTTGCACCGGTGAAACTAATGTCTTCGATGATGGATTGCATCTATCGTGTTCCAGTAAGCCATGACAGTGAGCCAACTTGCACAATGCCAACATCCTCACCTAAAAGGCCTGTAGAGGTTTTTGAATGTTCTCAATTAAACATGTGCCTTTCCTGCTGTGACAAGCCTAAATGTCTGCTGGGAAGAAGGTCTGTCTGAGAGTGTAGGGTCATTGGTTCAGATAGTTTCTCTGACTCACAGGTCACAGCTCTCCCCCTGCTTCAGCTGATATCCACCCTGCATTATCTTCTTCTCCGTAGGCACCTTGAATAGCTCAAAACTACAAAAAATACTTTTATCAATGATCTCACATCCTTTACTTTGTTTTACTTTAGATAAAATAACTTCTTGCAGGAACCTTTGTGCCACTTTAGTATCAAAAAGGAAATTCACATGGTTTTGGATGCTGAAATTGCACAAATGTATCCCCAAGTAGATTGTGAGATCTGAAAGACTGGACTTTTTAATAAAAGCAGTGGCAGGTCAGACAATATCTAGATAGATCATCTTTGATTTTAAAATGAACATAGGCAGGGATGTTCTCCTCTTTCTCTCTTTTAGTCAGGACTCTACCCTCTGATTTCTGAATCAGCTGCTGATGTCTGATTGACTTTTCAGAGAAACCTGTGGAGACGACAACTTTCTAAAACCTACTGAGGCAAAGCTTCTTTAATTCTTCACATACTATTCAATCCTATTCCTAAGTCGTTAAAAGCTTCATGTATTCGTGTTAATGTGGACTCCGACAGAGGCACAGTTTAGTTTCCCTTTCAGTGTGCAACCCTGTTAAATATTTGAGCCGTGGTACTTATTTACAGTTTTGTAACTTACATACACAAACAGTACATCCTGGTTTAACTTATATGGGAGATTTATAAAGGTTTCACATGAGAAAGTAGGACGTTTAGTCTGGGACTTTACTGGGAAAAAGGAAAAAGTGTGTGCGTGTGTGTATGACCTCAGGAGTAATACCTGCAAGGGCTGGTTGTGTGTGTGTGTGTGTGTGTGTGTGTGTGTGTGTGTGTGTGTGTGTGTGTGTGTGTAAAACACATCAGCCACACCGCTCTTTAGCCTTTCTTATGATTCTGAAGGTAAACACAGTGAAGGCGGTGCTTGAAAGG
>NW_011351700.1:2207328-2212645 GCF_000735185.1 Notothenia coriiceps | reverse complement strand
TCCCGCCGAAGGACTGTTCCAATGTCCAGGATCTATGAGTGGTACAGATACTCAGCTTAGGGAAGACTTTGTAAACTGGCATACATTCTGCATGCATGGCATTAGAGCACTTGTTTATTAGGGAAGAGCATTATGGCCACATGTAAACATTTTGACCATTAGTTTAAAAAGCCCAAATTCTGAGGTTAAAGGTCGACACAGGGTCCACAAATGGGGAGACAGAGGGTGTTTCTCAATGTCAAGGAAGGCTCCTCCAGAGCCACTATTTCAAGGATGCTACGTCATCGAGTCCCGCCGAAGGACTGTTCCAATGTCCAGGATGCTTGGAATTCTACCGAGGACTGAATCCTTCGTTGGGGGGAATTTCGAGGATGCACCAGTGTATCCTCCGCGGTCTTAAAATTCCCACAATGCTTTGCGCACGGACCAGTTTCCAAAATCTTTAGTGGAAAATGTAAGGCGGGGCCTCTCATATGACCTGCACACTTGCTAGCCTGTTCTATTCTTCGTTCTCCAAATGAAAGGAAGGATTCTTGCCTAGCCTGTGAAGGACCTGACTCGGAGGGACATGTCCTACCAAGGAAGCGTCCTCGACTTTGAGAAACACCCCAGAAGAGATGGAGGAAGAGAACTGGGTTCAGATTTTTGGAGAAAGAGGAAATATAAGTCGATCTCTTCCTGTCATCATGGGCAGCATAAGATCACTGGCTAATGGACGAGCTAAAGGCGTTAGACGGTTTTTCTAGAGTGTAGTTTAATGTGCTTTATGGCTGCACCAAGTTATACAGGCCGTTTCTCAATTGCGAAGATGCTTGCTTGGTAGCACATGTCTTCCGAGTCACTTCCTTCAGAAGCTAGGCAAGAATCCTTCCTGGCATTCGGAGAACGAAGAGTGGAACAGGCTAGCAAGTGTGCAGGTGTGCGTCATATGAGAGGCCCCGCCTTACATTTTCCGCCACAGATTTGGGGAAATTGGTCCGTGCGCAAAGCATTGTGGGGATTTTAAGGACTCGAAGTCTACCAATGTGCAGCCTCGAAATTACCCCCAAACCAAGGACGCGGCCTCGGTGGAATTCCAAGTATGCTGGAGATTGGAACGGTCCTTCGGCGGCACTCGATGACGTAGCATCCTTGAAATATTGGCTTGGAAGCCAGTTTCCTCGAGATTGATAAACGGCCACAGTATCTGTCAACTACATTTCCACCAATAGCTTTCCATCAACAACTTTTCCATCAACAACGTTTCCATCCATGACTTCTGGACTGTTTGGGCAACCTTCCCATTATCAATGTTTCAAACCTTTCCATTGAAGGCTTCTCGACTGAGTCTTCATCATTAATTGTATTCTAATATGGTGCAACTGTCCCAGAACCTAATTTTCCCCTCGTATTAATAAAATAATTCAACTGATAATAATCCAAATGTTTATTCACCTATATTTCTGCCTTATGATCACCACAAACAATACAAAAATACACATAAAAACATGTTTCTGCATTCTCCATTGGCTCAATTGTTGAATGAATGTGTCTAAATGCAGAACATGTAACACCAGTCCTCTTAGAGCGCCACATCCTCCAACTTCAATGTGTTCAATGGAGCTCAATGTATTGCTAAAAAACGTTTTGTACCATTGAATGTTTCTGGTTCAATACAATTGCCCTTTCAGTCCCAGCATCCCTCGCAAGGAGCGGGCATGAATGGATATTTTTATTCCCCACACAATGTATTTGTTATCATGAAAAAGTGAAGCCCTCTGCTGCAATACTGTGCTCTCCATGCAGCACGATCGTCTTCTAAAAGCAGGCAATAGACGGTATAACAAAACAGATGGATTCCACGGTGCAGTAATCAAAGGCAGAGAGAGAGGGGGATAATCACAGCGAGGCACTCTGTGGAAAGATCAAAAGTGGAGGGATTCTGCACCTGCCAGCTTCTGGGAGAGAGAAAGGACCCGAAAACACGCCAGGACTCATTTCTCAGTTTGTTAGCATCTTGTTTTCGCAGGTAGAGGCCGATGGGAGACACACAGAGGGCGATATATGAATGACGTTATTAACCGAAGTGTTTAGGTGTCTCGTCTGAGGAGTGTTATGTCTTACACGACGAACACTCAATCCTGTCATGCTCATATTGACATGGAGCGTGTCCTCAGCCGTGAACTTTGACATGTGAACCTGGATGTGGAGCATCGACAGATCTCAGGATTGATCTTTTTTTTTTCAGAGATGGCTGCAGTACACACATCCTTTACTCAAGTAGAAGTCCAGATACTTAAACATACTCTGGTGAAAGTAGAAGTACTCACTAAACTTCTTTACTCAAGTCAAAGTAAAGAGGCTTTGAAATGTACTTCAGTAAAAAGTACCCATAACTAGCAGCTGTTTTAAAGAGTACCTGACCTCCCTTTATATGAATAGAACAATAATGTCATTGTTAGCTAATGAATGTTTCCATGCTTAACAACGGCAACATGACAACGTTTCCATTGGTCCCTCTTCTTTAGAGAAGACCAGGAAATGATGGATACACGGATCGTGTTCAAATCAATAGGCACGCAATGACTCTAAATAATAATGATCACGCCACCAAACACACATTCAGACTAAAGGAACCAGCCTGTTTGGAAAATGAGAGAAGTAGAAAGTACAGGTATTTGAGTTCAACATGTAAGAAGTAGAAAGTACAGGTATTTGAGTTCAACATGTAAGAAGTAGAAAGTACAGGTATTTGTGTTCAACATGTAAGAAGTAGAAAGTACAGGTATTTGTGTTCAAAATGTAAGAAGTCAAAGTAAAAAGTCATCAGTAAAATAAGTAGTGGAGTAAAGTACTGATACCAGAAACATGTACTTAAGTAGTAACAAAGTATTTGTACTCCACTACTTCCCACCTCTGGTCTTCTTACTTCCTACTATTCCTTTTTGTAAGTTTTTATCAAGAAGGAACACTAGTAGATGAGTTTATTTACTCTGAATGTACCTGCATTCTCTTGCAGTTGCATACAAAAATGCAGTAAAAGGGGATTTATAGCAGGATTCCAATTCATTAACAAAGCACATGCACTTTCTTTGGTTAATGTCATCGCTTTTTAACTCAGTAGGTGAACTTATATCTTCATAAAATACAACCCAACCCTGCACATATCATCCTTGAGAATTAGGTTTGATGAAATTAATTCTTTAATAGATTAAATAGATATAAACGTATTATGCTCTTTAATCAATTTAGAGGTTAATAACAGATGAAGGGGAAAGTGTCAAAGAAAAAGAGACCTTGGGAAATTGAATATAAATCCTGCAGGATTACCACGCTCTGCTAATTAAAACCGGCCTGTTTCTCGCAGACGATTGAAATTTGCCCCAATATCTCTCCCCCACATTTCCATTGTTTCACCTCGTGTTGTGCGTCAGTGCCAAGCAGGTCAGCTCCAGCAGGCTGTAAACACACGCTGATAACTTTTTATGAACACGTTGGCTTACTTACTGGTCTTGTATCGGATGCATTTCCCCACCAACAACGTCGCGTAAGGTTAGTAGCCTATGTGACGGCCCCAGAGCCTGTGGCCTGTTAGTGGTGTGGGTGTGTTGCGGGTCCGGTGATGGGGGTGGAGCTGAGGAGACAATCAGCATAACTGGGGACACCTGGCCGGAGGTTCTACTTAAGCCCAGCTGCCCGGAGTCACGGCCCCTTCGCCACTCTCTCCAAGACTCCTGTGGGGAGACTCTCGCCGGGGTCCTTTCCCCTCGCCCAGGCTCTCATCATTTGTGCTGTTTTTGGTGTTGCCACAATAAATGCGCCGTGGTTTTTGGAAACCCTTGAACGTCCCTCTCTCTCTCTTTCCGTTGTGGCCTACGAGCCGGTCATAACACCTACAAGTTATTTACATTTTTCTTCAAGTCAAAGTCAACTTTATTGTCGATCTTCCAGTTTGTGTGTACAGACAGAGATCGAAATACCGTTTCCCACAATCCAGAATATAAAAACAAATATATATAAAAATATGTGTGCAAATGTGTATATACCTATATATATATATACACATTTTTACATGTGCACACATTAAGACCTAAATAAAACACAACAATTCAATATATACAAAATAACAGTCACTTCAATATCTTGAGAATGTGTGTTAGTGCAAGATTGTCCATGTCATATTTATAGATATTCAAGGGTCCCTATTACGCTTTTTGGGGGTTTTCCCTTTCCTGTCGTGTGTTCTCTAGGTTTTAGTGCATGTAAATAGTCTTTTCTATGTATTTTGGATTATTCTCCATTGGGTAATTTAATACTTTACCTACATTTTGCTTATTATACTCCCTTACTCTTACTCAAGTAACACTTCCAATTCAGCCATTTGACTCGCAACATGAGGATCTTGTACTTGAGTAAAAGATCTGAATACGTTTCCACCTTTGAGTGGAAACAATACACTGTGCACTATTTTAAAGTGGCATCTATATGTTATTCATAGAAAAAGAAGGATGATAAACCTGTGATTTTCCAGCTCCTGGATCCCACTCACACTGAGCGAGTGTGACAGGAAGTAGGCATCACCTGAACGACATGTTGTTATCCATGTTGTTTATCACACGTGCGCTACTCCTGCTAAGACATGTTGAAATGTCACGAGGTGAAAAAGGTCTGTTAAGGCCGACTGTAGCAATTACGCAGTGTGTGTGTGTGTGTGTGTGTGTGTGTGCTATATTTAGACCCTGCTCACTCAAAGTCCACCCACACAGGTGTTTTCACTTGTGGTGCTTAATTAGACCGCTTCTCAAGAGAGTGTGTGTGTGTGTGTGTGTGTGTGTGTGTGTGTGTGTGTGTGTGTAGGTACATACTCCTTTAGTGATGCAATTATAACTTCATTTATAAAGGAAGGTAAGTGATGACACAACATGATGATAATCCTCAATGTTTGACGGCTACATTTACGTCCCCACTAATATGTTTAACTAGGGAAGGATTTTGGACTCATTTTGGCTTACAAGCCCTTACTCTTTTTTCCACGTGCAGGAAAAGCACAGGTGTAATTAATGACCAGCACAAACGCTTAAAGAATCCTGCTAGTAATCACAATGTTTTATCAATTTAACAGCAATCTGATTACGTCTCTTTTATGTAACTGTAAGGGAATACAGTCGTCTTTTTTGTATCCTAATTACCCATTATGTAATTTCTTACTCCCCGAGAAAGTCTGTTAAGGCCAACTGTAGCTGTGTGTGTGTGTGTGTGTGTGTGTGTGTGTGTGTGTGTGTGTGTGTGTGTGTGTGTGTGTGTGTGTGTGTGTGTGTGTGTGTGTGTGTGTGTGTGT
>NW_011351700.1:2202975-2207290 GCF_000735185.1 Notothenia coriiceps | reverse complement strand
TCATTGTCGGTCTCTTAGTCGTGAATACCTTTCGTCCCGACTTTTGTCTCCCCTTAATACCCATTACGACGTTACTAGACAAGACCACAAACCTCAGTTAGTCTATGTACAAACATATAATAGACTCTGGGACAACCCCCTTTGAAGACTTCGTTAACCTATTGTACCTGAGTCTTCTGTGGCTCCTCTCGACCTCGAAACTACCGTTTGTGGACTGCCAAATTAAACCTTCGATGCCGGTCTTTTAAGTGTTTTGTACACCACCCATCATCAACTGTGTCGCCGAACGGTTTGGTTAACACTTCTTGAGAAGACGTCGACTCCAAAATTGATCAGGCCTCACATTATTAGGTTGTAAGAAGTAGTCACTCTGATTTGGAAATACCTGGGACTTAGATTCTGAGAGCAGGTATCCTTTCTTACTCACGGTCCTTGGAAGGCAGGGACTAGTCACTTGATGGGAGTACCGCCAATCAAGACGACAGTGTCTGGACCGTTTGTTGTTACGCGGGTTCGACGGGGGAGGGAATTCTTATCTCCACGCTCGTTGTGGGTTTCCGGGCATCTGGGGCATACGGTACCCTTCCTCTGTCACTCTCCTACTTGTAATACTTGACCACAGTTTCCAACTTATGGATTCGTTACTAAGGGATTGCTCTGGACATTATATAACTACTTTTTTGTCGTATTATCCCTGAAAATAGAGAGAAAAGACCGAGGACTTTGTGTTAAACAATACAAAGGGATGGTCCCGGCAGTGCGGTGATTTCTGCTCTAGGTTGTCGGTCGCGGATTTGGTCGCGACACTGCAACTATTGTTCTATGTTACCTCGCGGCCACGTCCGTCAGTCCCCCAGTACCCTTCCTCGGGAGCGGTGAAGGAGCGATAAAAGTTTCCGTTATGAGCAGTAGAAACTTCCATGTCTAAACGTAAGTAAAAACTTTCTATTGTTTACAAGGCTCGTTTTTTTCACACGCCAAATTCCGCAGGGACATACACGAAACCCCCAAAGGACAAAGGACATTTTTTATTTCTCGAAAAACTTGTAATTTCGTACCTTTGCACAGTCTCTTGTCCGTGGTTCTTACTCGTCTTAGCCCGGGGAAATTCACTCCCGACCTCTTAAATTTTACGATGAAATGTATGAAGGATGAGGTGGCAGGGCATAAACTAATTTACTCAATGAAATGTATGGAGTCTTATTATACGATTATGTATGTAATATTTATATTGTAACTAAATACTAATATCCGATATCTTATAGGGTCGTCGTCACATATAATCAGTAAATTCAATCAGAGGCGGAACTAACTTGTGCAATTTCGTAGTTATTAGGATTAGGTCAGTAAAATTATCTTTACTAAGGACTTTACCCCTAAAAACATGAAAAACATGAAAATTGATTTCTACGTTTCTGAACATTCCCCTCATAGAAAAATCATTAATCAAGATGAAAACATCATATACTTCACTCGTCACGGTCCTAAGAAAATAAACATAAATAAAGACTAACTTATCTATTTTTAGACCGAGTCACCTTCCAAATCCCTTGTCAATTATACTCCCTGAAAACATGTATAGCAAAAAATATGTCAAGACACACAACCACACACACACACACCACACACAACACACAACACACACACAACAACACAACCACACACACACACACACACACACAACCACACACCCAAACACACACACACACACACACAACACACACACACGACCACACAACACACCACACACACACACACACACACACACACACCCAACACACACCACACACACACACACACAACACACACACTAACACACCACACACACAATCCCACCATGCCGGACCTCGGACCGCATCGATATGGGAACTCCCGCCCCGTCCGAGAAGGTCCAGTCTCCCTGGTTGCTCTACTTGTGATTCACAGATAAGCCTCCACGGGAAGCTCCCGGAGGCAGAGAGTTGGTTGCTGCAGAAGACGACTTCTGGCCGGTGTATACGAAGGACACCATGCCTTTGGTCCATTGCAGTGTCAGTCGTTCGCCTATTTGGTGTGCCCCTTTTAGACTTACAGGAGAAGGTTGTACTATCGCATTGTACGATTGTTTCCATAGGGTTGACATGGACACTTGTACTGTCCACACACTAATGGATCTTCTCGTAGTCCTGACCAAACTCCGTATTACTTATCGAATTACACTAATGTACTGACTAAGTCGGAGATACCTCTCTCTGGTATACTGTTCGTACGAGTAAAGACTGCACCTCGATTAGACTTCATTTTGTAACTTCATGACAAAGATAAGGAGGTAGAACACTGACACATTGAGGGAGAGAACCTATAGTCGTACCACTTCCTGTGTCCCCCCCCCCGACAAGTCCTTTGATGCAACTACGAGACATACACTTACTGATGAAGGTAAGACCTTCTTCCTAGTGTCTATGTACCTAGGACTCTAAGTTTCGAGTTAATAAGGAGCCCCTCCCCACGCCCCTCTGAGAGACATTTGGTTACAAAGAACTCAATGGAGCTCTAGGAGGAAATTCAGGTGATAAGGGGGGGGTGTACCTTGGTTGCTGATTGGCTAATGGTTACACAAGACAAGACATCGTTATGACATCATAAAGTGGCCAAAATCTGATCAGCTCATTTTCAGACAGGTTTTTACAGAAATGGATCAAAAAGAGAGAGAATCTTTGTTCCTGAAACTTTCAGAGTCTCTTTCCACAGAGGGGACACATGTTGATGTAGAAGAGAAATGAAGAAGAGGGGACACATGTTGATGTAGAAGAGACATGAAGAAGAGGGGACACATGTTGATGTAGAAGAGACATGAAGAAGAGGGGACACATGTTGATGTAGAAGAGACATGGAGAAGAGGGGACACATGTTGATGTAGAAGAGACATGAAGAAGAGGGGACACATGTTGATGTAGAAGAGACATGAAGAAGAGGGGACACATGTTGATGTAGAAGAGACATGAAGAAGAGGGGACACATGTTGATGTAGAAGAGACATGAAGAAGAGGGGACACATGTTGATGTAGAAGAGACATGAAGAAGAGGGGACACATGTTGATGTAGAAGAGACACGGAGAAGAGGGGACACATATTGATGAAGAAGAGACATGAAGAAGAGGGGACACATGTTGATGAAGAAGAGACATGAAGAAGAGGGGACACATGTTGATGAAGAAGAGACATGAAGAAGAGGGGACACATGTTGATGTAGAAGAGACATGAAGAAGAGGGGACACATGTTGATGTAAAGGAGACATGGAGAAGAGGGGACACATGTTGATGTAGAAGAGACATGAAGAAGAGGGGACACATGTTGATGTAGAAGAGACATTGAGACTGGCCAAGGCACACANGCACTTTGAGGCGAGGATCTTGAAGCCTTGAAGGTGGAGTCAAACAGAGGATCAGATGTTTGAAGCTTCTGCAACACAGGGAGAAATGAACCAATATTTCAGCTGAAATATTGGTTCATTTCTCCCTGTGTTGCAGAAGCTTCAAACATCTGATCCTCTGTTTGACTCCACCTTCAAGGCTTCAAGATCCTCGCCTCAAAGTGCCTGAAATAACTTATTAATGAAACGTAAAGAAAAGTGAGAGGCTCTCAGCTGAGAAATCTTTCATGTTGAAAATGTAAATGAGCTTCTATAGATGTCATGTGAGGAGAAATACAAAACAAACAGCTTAGTGACATCCAGTTGACCAATGAGAGGCTCCGGTGACGTCAAGCAGAGCCACTTGACGGGGGGGGGGGTTTGATATGCATATTCTCTGGAATTATCATCTTTGTTTCCCTATCTCATGATTTCATTATCTGCAATTAGATGAAAAGGGAACTTTTGTAATAATTGCCGGCAATTACTGGGATAGCCGGCGCCTATTAGCATTTACTTTGTTTCATGATCTGAAAGTGCTCCTTAAAGCTCCAACTGCAGTAGATTTAGGGGGAACAATACGTTTAGAAGGATGATAATGACGGAGTAAGTAGAAAACAATTTACCTGCTTGTGTAACAACAGCAGCACAGATTTACATTTTCAAATATAACACGTAGCAAATAAAAGAGCATGTGTGAGACTGAACATATGTTTGTTTACTAAAAGCGTTGTGTGGGGGAAACTTCAGAAGCAATGGAGAGTCAGGACTCAGAGAGACACGAGGAGAGCTGGAGCTCTGATGGAGTCAGGACTCAGAGAGACACGAGGAGAGCTGGAGCTCTGATGGAGTCAGGACTCAGAGAGACACGAGGAGAGCTGGAGCTCTGATGGAGTCAGGACACTGACGGTTTATTTGGAGTT
>NW_011351700.1:2198096-2202925 GCF_000735185.1 Notothenia coriiceps | reverse complement strand
TTCATCTAAAGAAACAGACAGAGAATCAGCACTTTGGAAACAGGGCTGAAACAGAGGGGATTATGGGTAATGCTGCAATGATCTGTTTGGTGTTTGGAGCCAATCAGATACATGTTTTGTATATATCTGAGACCTGTGGGGGAAACTTCTGAAGCAATTGGAAACAGGACTCAGAGAGACACGAGGAGAGCTGGAGCTTTGATGGCAAACACTGACGGTTTATTTGGAGCTACTGCCAGAGAATTCACAAGACAGGTGGTGTGCCACGAGCCGACACAGAGGTTGCCAAACCAATTCTGAAGAACTCTTTCTGCAGCTCGAGGTTTTAACTAGTCCGGAGTGTAATAATCAACATTCTTCATCAGTGAGACTAAACTTTATGGACCCTGAATCTAAGACTCTCGTCCATAGGAAAGAATGAGTGCCAGGGAACCTTCGTCCCTGATCAGTAAACTACCTCATGGCGGTTAGTNACTCAGAGAGACACGAGGAGAGCTGGAGCTCTGATGGAGTCAGGACTCAGAGAGACACGAGGAGAGCTGGAGCTTTGATGGAGTCAGGACTCAGAGAGACACGAGGAGAGCTGGAGCTTTGATGGCAAACACTGACGGTTTATTTGGAGTTACGGCCGGAGAATTGACGAGACAGGTGGTGTGTCACGAGTTGATACAGAGGTTGCCAAACCAACTCTGAAGAACTCTTTCTGCAGCTCGAGGTTTTAACTAGTTCAGAGTGTAATAATCAACATTCTTCATCAGCGAGGCTAAAGCAATAAGCACCCTGAATCTAAGACTCTCGTCCATAGGAAAGAATGAGTGCCAGGGAACCTTCGTCCCTGAACAGTAAACTACCTCATGGCGGTTAGTGCTCTCTCATAGACTGGCAGCAACAATGTGCCCAAGCTGCCCCTCCTTAAGAGAGATAGCAGCAATACCCAAGGCCGTAGACCTATGCCACGGGAAAGGAGACAGTGAGAGGAGAAAATGATGAACTGTGTCGAAGGTTGAATACCTAAGCAAATGATTCCCTAACAACACGTAGTAAATAAAAGAGGATGTGTGAGACTGAACGTATGTTTGTAACGTTGATAATCCTTGAACGTCACCAAGTTCCCTTTGTGTTTGAGCTGCATCGTTTCGTGTATCCAGAGCTTTCAGTAAACGCTGAGCATGTTTGTCCTAATAGAAATGTTTCTGGGTGTTTATTGCACCTGTCGGACACCGCAGGGAACTATAATGGATTACATCTTTAAATAAAACCCTCCCAACCCTGCTTCTTGTATTGACAAAATAACCTAAAAGGAAAAGCTCGAACAACAACCAGCAGACTATAATTGTGTCCCTTCCTGTCAGGTGAATTCCTCCACAGGTAATCTCTGCAGGAATAAAGGATCTCTTCTCTTTGACTCACCAGCTGCTATCGACAAACCCGTCTGTCGCCTCAGCTGGAATCTTTCAAATGAGCCGTGGGAGGTGTCGGTGGAAAATTGAAAATGTCTACATCCACTTACAGCGGGGATATAAACAACCTGTCCTCAAGTGACCTCCTTTAATTCCCAGCACAGTGCATGCTTATGGCCACATAGTGTTGAATGGCTGTGTCCTAAGATAGCTTCTGTTCAATCTAAGTGACTTTTTTTATATAAAACCCTGAAAGCTGAAGGACATGTGTGTCTTCTGGTGCCATAGCAACACAGTGTGTTATATATTGAAGTGCATCACTTGACTTTAGCTCTCCAGAAAGTGATGTTCATTCTTACCTACACCCTTGACACATGTGTTAACGTGTGATCCTACAGCATCAAACCTCATCATGTGGTTGAGAGGAGACCAAGAAAGCATGTCAGAGTGGAAGAGAGATGCAGGGTGAAATCATGCTGTATTGTGTGGGCGCCATCTGCTGGTCGTTCATGTGCAAACAAGCTCAAACGTTACTTGATTACACCACTAGGAGGTCTAGGAGTCAAACAGAAGAGATTTGGAGGATTCAACGTACTTTTTGTGAATAGCAAAATGACCTCAATGTCAAATTCAATGCAATGAAATACACAAGATTTTTTGAAGACAATTTACATGCACAAAAACCTATATTACACACTACAGGAAGTGGAAAAAAAGCAGAATAAGGCCTCAAAATGTGCATCCACCAACCAGAATGTAGAATTAAACCATCATATTTTAATATTGTTTTGTATTCACTATCCACAATGTCCTTCTGGAAAACGAATAGAATGGAAAATAATATATTATCTGCTTTGCAATTTGTTCAAAAAGCGCCCTGATGCAAGGCTGAAGACACGGCTCAAAACAAAAGAAGGTCACATGACTCGACTGCATCAAGGCTCCATCTGTGTCAATGCACGGCAGCGAGGACAGTGGGTGTGTGTGGGGGGAGGGGAGGGGGGGGGGTTACACAATGTCCAAATCTCACTCCTGTGACTTTGAGAATCCCATGATGTCACCGAGTGTGTGTCGTTACCAAAACTGTGAACTCAAGGGGAAACAGCGGGAGGGGGGTTGTTCAAAAGTCAGTCTCTGTTGACTTTTAATTTAGGGATTGGCTGTAGAAACCAGGGTCAGGTGGAAATCGTCTCACAAGAGTTAACAAGTTTACTTACTGATTAACTTTTGGATGTTTTTTCGCGCACTAAAGCAGGGTGTTCAGCTCTCCCAGTGATATCAGGCCACTGGTTTAAACATTAAGCAACCCAGATGGAGGTCGCCTCAGGTAAAGGTGGTGTGACTCTTCAGAAAGGTGCTTGGCAAAGAGAGTAAACAGGATACGATCGTATGATGAAACCTGCCTGACAGCTTCAGCAGAGGAATACATAATATCTCACTTATTAGATTTAGCAAGAATGACCAACAATAAATATATAAATCTATGAACACCAAGGCAGGTGCAACAAGCATTAGAAGCCACATACAGGTATTAAGCTGACACTTATTTGCAACAGACAATGCAACAGACAAGCAATTATATATAAAGGACCTTCTTAACTGTAATTATTTTAGAATTAACAACAAAACTCAGAAGATTTAGCAAGAATGAGCAACAATAAGTACAAAGTGTATGCACCAAGCATTCAAGCCACATAAAGGTGACATCCTGACACTTCTTATAGAGTCAACAGTAGAATACATCATCACCAGAGCAGACAACACACACATAATCAATATAAACTCTACACACACACACACACACACCCAGACTGTACAGTGTTTACTCAGTGCTTTGGGTACATGCCATGGAGTTATGCAACGGTGCTCTTGTTGTTCTCTGCAGAGTTCAGAGAGTGTTTTTGTGTAAAGGTTACTCACCTCATTCTGCCGGTCTTCAGCTCCACCTCGATGTGGTTCACCTCCTCAGCTTGTTGATTCTGAACTAAAAGCACAATAAAACCAGTTACATTTAGTCTCTCTGTCCCACTGGGTTCATTCAACATGTTTATTAAAGGTCCCATGTCATGGCCATTTCTACTGATCATAATTCCATTGTTGAGGTCTACTCAAATAAATGAATATTGTGCAATTTTGGTTGGGAGTGTGTGTGTGTGCTCAGGCTGAGTTCCGCGGTGTCTCGCTGTCTCGCCGACCCCACACCAGTGAGCCAGCTCACAGTGTCCCGCTCCTCGCAGCAGAGAGCCACGCAACGTCGAGCCGAGTGTGTGTGTGTGTGAGGAACTCCGCGGATTGGTCCAAACGTAACGGCTCCGCGGAGGTAACGGCACTATACCCGAAATACGTCACTATACCCAAGAAGTAAACAATAGAAAAAGAGAAATGTCCAACGAGGCGTTCTGGGGCAGCATAGACAGGTCTTCCATACTTTGAGGGTTTGTGACTCTGCACACCGTGACATGGGACCTTTAATAATAATAATACATGTTATTTATATAGCGCTTTTCCTGGTGCTCAAAGCGCTTAAAGATCTTTAAAGTTTAGATCTGTATGAGGTTGGAGTAACATCAGGGATTTAAAACCAAAAACAGAATGCTCTCACACATCAAACTGAAATAGAAGTACTTGCAGAAGAAGTCACTGCTGGTGGATCCAATGTGTTTAAGGGTGTTAGCATTTAACGAGATCTATCATTGAATTGCTGTTTAAATTACACATGATCAACTTAACAAGCCAATAATTATATTTTTCTACATTTTTGTTAATTTATACTTTACGTAAACACATTTATTTGCACACTGAGGCTATCTGTGAACTAAGTTGATGAATAATAATGAATTAAATTGTTATAAATTGCAAAAATAATATTAAATATGTGATTTAGAAACAAACTTTAGAATTGGAAATAAAGCAGAGAAGATGTAGAAGTTAATTATATAAGAATAATGCATATCAGTTATTTTATTGCATTCATTTTAGACAGTAAAGTGAATGTCCCGTGATTCAAAGATGATAAAAAGGTGACGCTTTCGTTGCTGATTTCCAATAACTCCAGTGTATCAGTGAATCACAATGGGAGATGAATGTCAGTGAGCTGTGCTGTTTGTCACTGTCTCTGCAACACGATCTGGATCAGTTTTAGGATTACATCATCAATAAATGTCCTCTCATTAAACAAATGAATGAACCCTGTGCGATGCTGGAGAGAAAAGCATGCGAGGTGTATTTTAGGAGCATTGTCATTTGCTCTCTCACACATGAGGAGCAGTGGGATGTGATTGGTCGAGAATGACACCTGAGCAGCACACAGGGACCATTAAAGGACGCTGATTGGCTGTTGGAAATGTGCTGTTCAAGGGCACTACTAGTGTAGCAGACTTGAATAGAGCTGCTTTTGTGTAAATATGCCAGATATACAGCCAAGGGGGG
>NW_011351700.1:2186154-2198060 GCF_000735185.1 Notothenia coriiceps | reverse complement strand
TGGTACTTTCGATCTGTTCTGAAGTAAAAGTTACTCATTTGTTCTTTAGTAAAGTAGAGTCTCAGATCTTTGCTACTTGAGTAAGTCTCGTCTTGTACTTGAGTAAAGTTTAAAGGTCTCAGATCTTGGGATGTACTCCGGTGGAACTCAGTCTGAGGAGGTTCACTTGAACTTGCTGGCGAGCCCTCTCTGCCGGCTGCTGCGAGCAACACTCTGTTGCGATGGGCTCTCTGTGCTGGAACATAGTCTGTCGTCCGGTAACGGGCTGAATCACTCAGGATCGTATGTACGTCGCACTGGGACACCTCACACACCACCCACCTCGTCAATGACTAGGTGCAGAACATTTCAATTAATAAATAAGAGGTTATAAAAACTCACCCTTTTTCAAAGAGTCCGATTTCAGCGTGGGATATCAGCCTGTCGGCTTTCCTGGAAGAAGAAAAAAGGTGAATTTTAAACCTGGTTCCCTTTAGCTTCATTTGAGATCAGAAGTTGTACCGTACCGATGTTGAGACTCCTCCACCGTGTCGCCGTTTTTGATGTTTGTATGCCTGAGCAAGCGCGAGAGGTTTCATCAGGATTACAATTCTCCGCGGCAACTCGAGCTGTTGTTTCTCCAAATGGACCGGTATTAGTGCACTTTTTCATGGCTGTCAAATTAATGTATTTTAATCGCGTTCGATTATGCTTGCAACATTACGAACGCGTAATCAAAATAAACGATTCTTTTTATTATTCTTTTTTGTTTTGTTGTTTTCAGTTGAGTTACACTTAAAGTTCAGTTGTATCCACTGTAAAAACAAACCGTTCACCATTTTTTTTTTCCTATAATGGTGTTTTCAAAGTCAATTGAATATCGCGATTACATTATTGGCCAAATAAGAGAATTGATTTTTGCATTCTGCAGCCCTCATTTATAGTATGTTCCAAAAGGACTTTCAAGACACTTCATAGATAACATAAGGAAACACTTCAATATAAACCACACTACTCAAAGTGCCAGTAGAGTGGGTTTCCGGCTTTGGGACCTGTTCCTGTGCGATGCTGAGCTGAGCTTTCTGTTCTCCACGGCCGTCGTCCACTGAGTCCATGTAGGAAGCCTTGGGGCAAGGTTAACATGCGGTTTGTCGGTTTAACTCACCCTGTGGGGACACAGATTGCACCGGTGAGTTCTGCAGACGTGGTTGGGTGACGGTGCGCGTCTGAGGTTCAATGAGGGAACACATTGCACCAAGTCACTGGCTTCACGACAGGCGAGTACCTGGAGGAGGACTCTCCGATGAAGATCTTTTGGCTTCTGACGGGAGCGTTGGCTTGTTAGAGCTTTTGTATGGATTTCCTTTCCCTGTGAAATGTAAGTTCGAATGTTCAAGGGTTTCAAAAAAGGGTTCAAAAGGGTCAAAGGTTCTTTTTTGTCACACATAGCTCAGTGTGTTATGTCGATGTTCTTTTGTCACAGGCTTGATAGTAGAGAAACTGCGGAATGAAACATTGGATTTGGTTCCGAGCGGGGATTTCGAACACGTGCTCCCGCAGGTCTTTTTAAGGCTGGGAATATCGCTGATCATGGAATTGAAAACTCTCAGCGTTACATTTCATGTTTAACAGAGTGCGGGGGGTCCTTGTCTAAGCCCAGTCCACTTTAGTTCAGTGTTTGATTTCGAGGGTACGTGTTCCCCTGTCCGGCGCATCGTGGGGCCATTCCTAAACGCAGGCTTTTGGTTTTGTCCTTTTGAACACGTAGTCTGTGATTTGTGGACCATTGTCGTGGATTTTGTTGTTAGAACTCAAGTGGACTTTTTGGATTTATTGTGCATGTGGGAGGAGGGGTTTTCTCTTGGGGGATATTGAAATACTTGCTATCGTGATACAGATAATTTGTCTTTTCTTTTTTTCTAATGTCTCATGTTGGGTTTTGCGTGAGTTTTTCAGTTGTATGCGGTCGACTTTACTCAACTGTGGGGCTTCCAGATCCTATATGTCAGGGAGGACCTGCTCGCCCGAAAAAGGGATCAATAAACAACAAAACAACTTCAACTCGTTGTAGATCCGTGATTGAAATGGTTTGTAAACGGGGCTTCGGGCATGGTGGTTGATTCTGTGCGCCTGGCTGTTGTTGCTCAGGCTCATCTGCTGTCGTGAAGATCCACGGGCGTCGGGGTTGTTCCCGTCCCCTCTAAGTGCGCGGATCCTCTGCGCCACAAGGCCACCACACCACCACAACAACAACCACACAACCACCACCAACACACACACACACACACACAACACAACCACCAAACCACACCAACACACCACACACCGACCACACACACAACACACACCAACCAACACACACACACAACACCACACACACCACACCCAACCACACACACACACACACACCACTTTTTAAAACCAGTGGAGTAACCGCTTCGACTTACGTTCGTTTAGAAGGCTAAAAACTAGATCGAAATGAAACGCAAACCACGATATTCACTTCTTTTGGTTTTTTATGGCTCAATCTCAGAATGTTAAGTCTACATTTCCCCCAATGCACTTGTAGCATATCTTTAGCCTTACTTTACCTGGTCCCAGTTCTTAAAATGTCGTTACTGGTTCTTCTGTTGTAAAAATGGATCAAGTTCGCTCTTAGTTGTGGAGCAAAGCACATTTACATTTTCTATAGGTGATTGGAAAGGTGCATTTGCAAAACACTTTAGGTTAAGGTCTGCTTTATTGGCTCTGGGGTCAAATAACCTGCATAAATTAATGTTTGAGGGCGGACAATTTAAAACATCCAACAATCTGTCTGAACAAGCCTGTGGACGGTTGTGTTATAGCCATGCTTATACAGCGTTTTCTGATTTTCATTAGATGTGTGTTCTGAGTTCTACACAGAGAGACAATTGGTCGTTTGATTATCAGATGTATTTCATTTGAAGTGGCTGACAACGGGTAGAGGAGGTTCAGAGAAGGCTCAGGTTTAAAACGGTTAACTTTGTTAGTTATATCCTCAGATGCATTGAGCGATGATTGCTTAAACATATACAACTATACTTTCAGAGAGAAACTGTTGCTTTGTGTGGTAGGTGCATGATCAAAGTGTGTGTGTGTTACATGCTTAGGGAGAATGTGTGTGCTGTTCTTGGCGTGGCTATATGCTGTATGATTGTTGCTACTACATGCTTTGTGGCAGCAGGTGATGTTAACCCCTTATTTGTTTGTTTTGTTGCACAACTAAATAAAATAAAATGCTGATAGCTATATCTGTGTTTGTGTTTTTATTGATTCTCTGTTTCTCTTCCCTGTTGTGTGGGGCTGCATCGCCACACTTTGTCTCAAACTTGATTACTGTATTGTATTTTAGGACTAAGCAAGTAATGTGTCCTAACATATGTAACCTAGCAAACAAGTGGACCACGGTTATAATTCCAAGATTATCTGATCTTGCATCTCATATTAATCAGGGGAGGTTTACAGTCAGTCATTTTATTTTATATAACATTAGTTATGAACATTCCAACTGCTGTTCGTTCTAACCTCGTTTTAGATAAGCTTCTGACCTTCGTGGTATTTGCAATTCATCAAACTGCGGCGTTTAGAGTAATCTCGGTACGTGATCTGAAGGCTTGTGTCATTTGACGGGACACTGTAACTTGGATTTAAAATATCCACGGTCTGGAACCATTGGGAGGTCTTTGTACCATTTGACTTCTTTTTCCGACACCACTTTAATTGTCATGACCTCTGGTGCTCATCGCACAGAAAGTGCGTTATACTTGTTTACGACAGGCGGTGGGAGTCATTTGGGAGATTCTCTCCTATTATTATTTATCGTGCCTCCGACTGAATATAAGCTACAGAGGACACACGGGCAG
The DNA here is from genome assembly GCF_000735185.1 of Notothenia coriiceps. Taxonomy (NCBI): domain Eukaryota; kingdom Metazoa; phylum Chordata; class Actinopteri; order Perciformes; family Nototheniidae; genus Notothenia; species Notothenia coriiceps. The sequence goes on along the minus strand of NW_011351700.1, from coordinate 2,194,197 downwards.
CACTGGAGCCAACATTACAGTGCTATGTATCTGTGTGAAAATTACGCACCTGACACTCACGAACCGGCTTCTTCAGGCTTTCTGGAAGGCATGGTGTTAGGCCGGCAGGCCAGGTGACTTCTGACCCTGGGGTGCCACACGTGGGAGGAATGACAGTGTATGGCTTTGTTACTGTGGTGAGAAGTATCCATTACTGAGGATCTGTGCATACTGCAATTATATTTTACTTTCACACTTCACAGGTCATTTTATTTAAAATTAAAAAGTTTTTTTTCATTGATCACAATATCAATATGTTTGATTGTTTTAGCCCTCCCTAAAAATGCTGTATGAGTGGTTTACCTTCGGGTCCGTGTTCCTCCATCGCTGGTTTGTCTTTGCTTAACCTTCTGGCAACAAGCGCATTGTCCGTCACCTGACAAACAAATGCAGTCGTGGCTGTGCTATGTTTATTGTGACTCTGAAGCCTTTGTTCATGTGGCTTTTTGGCACCCGTTAATCAGTGGAAAAGTCTGGCAGCGGTGGAAGGCCAACCAAGTTTTATTTTCTCAGTTTCTGAATCAAGTACATTTCTGGTCTTGTCTTACTTGCTTTTTCTTTAAGGTCTCCTTTCTGCACATCATTCTTCATGTCTCTTCTCATCACATGTGCCCCTCTTCTTCATGTGTCTTTCACAACATGTGCCCCCTCTTCTTGTTCTTCTACATACATTGTGTCCCTCTTCTTCATGTCTCTTCTACATCACATGTGGTCCCTCTTCTTCAGTCCCTTCTCTCAACATGCTGTCCCTCTTCTTCATGTTCTTCATCCATGTGTCCTTTCTTCATGTCTCCTTCTACATCAAAATGTTCCCCTTTCTTCATGTCCTTTCATCAACATGTGTCCTCTTCTTCTAAATGTGTCCCCTCTTCTTCATGGTCTCTTAATCACTGTGTCCCCCTCTTTCATTGTCTCTTTAGATTCACATGTGTCCTCTCTTCTCCATGTCTCTTCTACATCCTGTGCCCCTCTTCTTCTGTTCTTCTACATCATGGTCCCCTTCTTTTTCATGTGTCTTCTACATCTGTGTCCCTTTCTTATGTCTTTCTACATCACATGTGTCCCCTCTCTTCATGGTTCTTCTACATTCAACATGTGTCCCTTTTGTTCTTTACATCAACTGTGTCCTCTTCTTCATGTTCTCTTCTCATCAACATGTGTCCCCTTTTCTCCTGGTCTCTTCTCTTAACATGTGTCCTCTCTCTTTTGTCTCTTCTACATAACATGTTCCCTCTTTCTTTCACTGTCTCTCTATCCCATGTGTCCTCTTCACCAGTCTCTTCTACATCAACTGTGTCCTCTCTTTCATTGGTCTCTTCTACATCAACTGTGTCCCGTCTTCTTCATGTCTTCTGTCTACTCATGTGTCCCTTTCTTCATGTCTCTTACATTCACTGTGTCCCCTCTTCGTTCATGTCTACTTCTCATTCACATGTGTCCTTGTGGAAGGCTTGAAGTTCAGGACAAGTGCTCTCTCTTTTTGTCCATTTCTGTCGAAACCTGTCTGATGCGCTGTCTGATTTTGGCCTTTATTGTGTATAAGATGTGTGTCTTGTGCTAACTCATTGCAATCAGCACCAGGTAAACCCCCCCTCATCTAAAGTAACAGACAGAGAATCAGCACTTTGGAAACAGGGCTGAAACAGAGGGGATTATGGGAAATGCTGCAATGATCTGTTTGGTGTTGCAGCCAATCAGAGACAGGCTCTGGATATATCTGAGACCTGTGATATTGATTGATTGATTGATGAGAAACAGTATGATAGGGGACCTTTAAGTGTTACTTTATACTTCGACTCCACTCCCATCTTTGTTACAGCGTTAATGACATGCTTAAATACTTTTACTTAAGTACCATTCTCGAAGCAGTACTTTTACTTGTAACAGAGTATTTTTAGGTTGCAGTAATAGTACTTGTACCTAGGTTAAGGGTCTCAGCTGTGAAGTCCTGCTTTAGTTAGTACATGAAGCCTGGGCACAGCAGTTGGTGTTCAAGGAGGATTATGTATTACTTTTTTAACAGATAGCTTAGATATTAAGCATGTTCATTGATCTAATATATCATATTCCAATTACTTGTATATAGACTCTCCTTGCACTATTTCCATTCTATCTATCCAACTTGCACTCTTTTATCAGTTGTGTTGTGTTGCTCTGTTTGAGGAGTCTGTGACCTCAGATTTTCATTGATATATCTACACTGTAGCTCTGTACACGACAATAAAAGCATTGAAACTTGAATGTTTACAAATGTTGACTTTCCTTCAATATAATATTCATAACTGTACAAACAAAGATCTTATTGAGGTTCCTACCTCCAGCAGAGATGATGGCATCGGCCCATCGGACCACTTCTTCATCATATTCTCCCCTCTTCACAATCCGAACCTCAATGCCTTCGCTCCTGCAAACACAACATGATGAAACAGTTTGAATAGTCCTTTAAAAAGAGCCGAGCTTTCCTGTCTGCTCTGGGGTTATCTGGGGAATCTCACCGCAGGCTCTTCACAATGTGCTCCACGTTGTTGGTGTGTATTTTGTGTCTTTCCTGCAGGCCGCTGTAGCTGGAGCCCTTCAGAGCGAGCTGCAAAACACACACACGAGATGTAGAGGAAACAGGTAAGAGGTTGTTTACCGCCAGAGGTCACAGCCTAAAGGCAGCTGTGGAAGTACACTGACTTAAGTACGGTCCTTAAGTGTTATTTTGACATAATAACATTTCTACTACTTTCTTCTCTACAAAATGTCAGAGGCAAATTAAGTATTTGTTTACTCCACTACAGTTAGTATACACGTATAGTTACTTTTTTTCATATAATAATAACACGTGCTTGTGTGATATGATAATTACTTTACTGCTTATCAACCGTGTATTATGTGAAGTCTCTAGAAGTGGCTCCATATTGACAAACTACATTAAAATGATATGGCACTTACTGTATCCGTTAGTTTTTCTTGTTATTATAATTATGGGCAATTTGAGACTTCTGTTTTAAGGAATGAGCTGTAAACACTTTTTGTAACAACACATTAAACCCTATGGAGAGCTGTGACGTAAGCTGTTTGTTTTCTTAAAGCATATTCAAGTATCAAGCTTACATTTACCTACATTTTTACAACTTAGAGTATAACTTAACTTATGAAGCAATACACCTCTATTGAGCGGCCCAGCCCTTCGTATGCATGTTTTTCTGTATGTGGCCCAAAATGAAAACAGTTTAGACGCTCCTGGTCTAAGACTTTTACTTAAGTAAATACTTTTGTACTCAAGCAACACATTTTAACTCAGTATTTTTGTACTTGTAATCGAGTATTTTAATACCATTAGACTTTTGCTCAGGTAAAGGGTCTGTGTATATACTCATGTACTTATATCTGAAATGGGCATTTGAGCAGAATAAATACTTTTTGACGTAAATACTTTTGTACTCAAGCAAAAATGTTTACCTCAGTATGTTTGTACTTGTAATCGATTATTTTAAGAACATTAGACTTTTGCTAGGGTAAAGGTGAAGGAGAATCACTCACCAGGTGTTTGAGGTCCTCTTCAGAGAGCCCTGCATACTGGTATCGCTGCTGCTCAAACTCATACCTGGTGGTCTTTGTAACCACTGCTACTTTCTCAGGTTTGAATCCAGCTTTAGGCAGCGAGGAGGCGTGTTTTAGAGAAGAGTGAAAGGTCTGAAGTGAGTTTCCATTCAGCAGACTGACAGCTCGAGTCCCCAGACCCAGCAAGTTCACTACCGAGCGGCGAGGCATTCTCACAACAAGTGACCACACACCCATAAACTCAATCACATGTCCGATTAAAACAGGTTACTGAGGACTCTCTGCTGTTACATACTGCGTTATATGTCAGTCCTCTGGTCAGATTAGGTTAATTCACTGAATTTGGAAAGGCCAAATAAAGTCACACCACGCCCAGCTGCCAGGGAAGGTCACCAGTCCTGTCAATCAAGCTCTAGTTACCCGTTTATGACTCCAAAATATCTCTTTTCCAAATGGAGTATTTCCTCGGGGTATCACCGAAAACACAATTCAGCTCGCAGTTTAACTGACGTTAGTAACCATGCCAACCGTATTTGGTCAGGTTAAAAGATAGCGTTACGAGCTGAGCTCAACAAGCTAAACGAAGCTAGCAGTTTGCTTTCAAGGCTTCCTACGAACTGTAACGGCTGGGTTCACTCTTTCCACACACCACACACAGCTCTGCCTCATTACTCAAGTCCAGAGGAGTTCAAACTGGAGCTGAAACACCTGAGCTGAAGAATTAACGACAACACAAGAAACTCTGGCAGCACTGCACGTCCCATGAAGGTTGGCACGTAGTAGCCTGGGTTTACGTACGCGACGTAACTTCCTATTGGCTGCGCGCATGTCAGTCAAATAAGTTTTGTTTTGGCTGACAGCGAGCCATGATGCGTTCAAATACACGCGTAAGACTGGGAAAAGTCATATTTAAAATACTAGCAGAAAAAAATTGTTCGTTCTAGCTTTCAGTGATAAATAAGCCCAAATGTGGCCGAGATCAGGATTTTAAAAGTGGGCCAGCTGAGGCCCCGAGTCCCCCAGACACCTAGATAAAGTGTTTAAATGGTTTTAATTGTTAAACACATATAATCCTTATGAATTTCTTTGATGAAAGGCCAAAACATACATCTAAATATATTTTATCTCAAGTATTATCAGCTTATAAAACACCCACCATGGTTTTCTAGAAATTCCTAGAATGGGCATGACTTCAATGAAAGCTATGACCCTTCAATTTCTTTCAGGCGGATTGACCTTTGACATTTCCTTTGTTATGCCCTTCAAAGAGGGGTATTGGCTTTGCCCTAAAATACTGACTACGTTTTTTTGTTTGCGTCATTCACTGAATTTAAATGTTAACGTGTAGGTGTAACTGTAAAAAGCAGAAGGAGAGGGGCTTTAAGCCTCTTACTGTGTGAAACTAATATATGATGAAGAAATATGGGGCCTTGGTTTGACCGGTCCTCAAAGGTAAATTACTTTGTACCTGAACACAACAATGATGGATAGCATGAAGCAGAGCAGCATATGTGTTATTATCACAGCTTATAGGGTTGATAATGGCATACTGCAAACTGCACCCTAGTTCCACTTCCTTACTTGCAACATTGATCACATGCTTTTGACCACAAACTGGAAAAACAGTGTCCAAAAAAACTGTTTCAGTCTGAGACAAAATTACATAAAAAACACTTTTAGGAATTCCAGCGTTACAACACCTCCATCTAGTTTCAAGAGCTTTAAGAGTCATGCAGGTTTATGATGCTGCTTCTTAAGACCTGGATGAACTTACTGTGACATTTTACATTTGTTTTCGTGAGATTATGCTGACTAATGTGCCGTGATATCAATATTTTTAAAGCAGACATTTTTTTCATAGCAGGAGAGGCTCAAGCAATACTTATTACATTAATGACTTTGTTCAGTTCAAGTGTCAGGACAGAGAGATAGTGAGCCAACACCAGGACACTGAAACTGAGGCAGCTCGGTGGAATTTAGCCATCTTCTATTTCATTATCTGTCTTACTGCCGCATATCAAAAAAGTTTGGGTGAAAAATACCCGTTATTTAACAATCAGCTTACAATATCCACACCTGGCCGTCTCAAATGTTGAGATTCAAGGGTGAAAACCAACCAACCCCAGGTTTGTTTTGAAATATACTTTTTTTTTCCACCTCACTATGTGTGTGTGTTCTGTGTTGTGTCTGTTATTTTTAGCTTCCACATGGAGCTTGCTCATGGCAGAGGGCTGCAGTGCTTCTTCAAATGCAGCCACGCCACACACTTGGACTTTTAGTGGGATTTGAGTTATTTTTGGGGAGATATACATCGTTTTGTTTTTTTGAAAAATCCTAGTCCTCACTTTGACTTCTGCTAACTGTGTCTATTTTCTGTATTTTTGACATTTTTGTAGTTGCTACTAGGGTGGTATTCAAAATCTCTGTGTTTCTCTCCAAGACACAAGTTGAGACACTACATACTGATATACACCTGAACATCAGCAGGAGAGGACTCTTTAAAGTAGAGACACTACACACTTATATACACCTGGACATCAGCAGGAAAGGACTCTTTAAAGTAGAGACACTACACACTGATATACACCTGAACATCAACAGGAGAGGACTCTTTAAAGTAGAGACACTACATACTGATATACACCTGAACATCAGCAGGAGAGGACTCTTTAAAGTTAAGTAGACACTACATGCTGATATACACCTGAACATCAGCAGGAGAGGACTCTTTAAAGTAGAGACACTACATACTGATATACACCTGAACATCAGCAGGAGAGGACTCTTTAAAGTAGAGACACTACATACTGATATACACCTGAACATCAGCAGGAGAGGACTCTTTAAAGTAGAGGAGACACTACATACTGATATACACCTGAACATCAGCAGGAGAGGACTCTTTAAAGTAGAGACACTACATACTGATATACACCTGAACATCAGCAGGAGAGGACTCTTTAAAGCAGAGACACTACCACACTCGATATAGGACTTGAACATCAGCAGGGATTGTGAAGGACTCGTGTTATATAGTACGAGATCTCTAAATAACACTTGTATTTTTTTTTATACTATCTCTGAACATAAGCTAGTGGATTGTGTGACTCTTTTAAAGTAGAGACCATACATAAACCTGATATACACCTGAAACATCAGCAGTAGTGTACTCTTTAAAAATAGAGGCACACGTACATACTGATATACACCTGAACATTCAGCAGGAGAGGGACTCTTTTTAAAGTGGAGATTACTAATTTTTTTGTTTTATACACTCTGAGCATCTAGTATGTGATGTGACTCTTTAAAAGTGATTTTACTACTTGATTAATACACCCTTGCAACATCAGCTAGGATTGACGATCTTCTTTAATAGTGTGAGGTATTACTACATACTGATATACACCTGTAACATCTGCCAGGAGATGGGACTCTAAATGTTATGATGAACTACATATGTTTCTGATATTATACTTCTGTAACATCAGCAGGAGAGGATCTCTTTAAATGTGTGTTATTTGTTATATTCTTTTGATTTTTTATACACTCTCTTGTAACTATCAGCTAGATGATGGATCTTTCTTTATATATATATAGTTATGTTATCTTATAGTCTCTTCTCTGTCCCTGTGTTCAGGTCAGGTCAGGACGTTATGTCTCTTAATCCTTGTTCATGTTCTTATGTGGTTCTATGTATATTCTTGTCTTGTATTCTCTACTTTTATATCTATAATACAAAAAGTGTTATATTGTTATGTATGTGTTGCTTTTTATTTTTTCTTTTTATATATGTATATGATATCTGATATCTCCTCCTTCTATCCCGCGCTATACTCCTTATACCCCTAACCCTTTTAATCCGGCCATTAAGAATTATAAACTGTAAAACTGAATTTAGTTTAAGCAGCTCCTTGTTTTTTTTTTAGCCCTTATAGGTACAGTAACATCATGAACATATAATGTGTGTTGTGTTGTGTGTGTGTGTCATTGATTGTACAGGAATCAGGCCTGTGTTCGTATCAAGTGACGTAGGCAGGAGGCCTGGACAATGTACCACACAACCACACACACACACCACACACACACACACACACCAACACACACAAACACACACACACACACACACACACACATCACACACACACACACACACACACACACAACACACACTACACCACACACACACACACACCACACACACACACAACACACCTGTCCGCTAGCCAGCAAACAATCTCAGCACATCGAGAGGCGCGTTGGATACGTGTGTGTGTGTGTGTGTGTGTGTTGTGTGTGTGTGTGTGTGTGTGTGGTCTGTGTGTGTTGTGTGTGTGTGTGTGTAACTCCACGGTGTTCCGTAGGCTCCTTGCAGAGCTACGCTCATCCTGAGCTCCGTGCCCGATAAACAGAGCGCTACCGTCGGCCACTCCGCCGACCCATCCATCCGTCTATCTA
>NW_011351700.1:2184419-2186119 GCF_000735185.1 Notothenia coriiceps | reverse complement strand
GGGAATATAGTTACCTTTTTCATGATTACATAATCCAATTACTTGCAGTCTGTAACTCCCCAAGCCTGAGACCCCCACTCTTTTTCTCCATCTCTCTCTCTTTCTGGCTATCTTGTCCTGTCTTTTTGTCAATCTCTCACTCACACAGTCACCATGTCACTATCTCTGCCTCACACACCGTCACCAGCAGCACCGACTCATTCTGTCACTCTCTTGTCACTGCACACTATCTCACTCACCCTCATGCTCGAGAAACTGGAACTCATTCCCCTATTTTATTTTGTTGCTATCCTCTCCCCAATTCCCTCAGTTCCGTTTTCTGTCTCGTTCCCTCAAACCTTATCTGCCCTTTCCTTGTCCTATCGGCTTAGTTCAGTAACAGAGCCTGTCTCCTTGCAATACTCCCCACCAGCTGAAGGGATGCGTCATGTGCACTTCAGTTCAGTTTGAGCCTGTCACAGCCTGCCCCAACACTTCCAAACAACTTCCCCCAGTGTAGACCCAGAACAACCCTGCTTTAACCAGAGATGGCAAAAGTACACACATCCTTTACTCAAGTAAAAGTACAGATACTCGTGTTTTAAAATACTCTGGTGAAAGTAGAAGTACTGACTAAACTTCTTTACTCAAGTCAAAGTAAAGAACTTTGAAATGTACTTCAGTAAAAAGTACCCATAACTAGCAGCTGTTTTAAAGAGTACCTGACCTCCCTTTATATTAATAGAACAATAATGTCATTGTTAGCTAATGAATGTTTCCATGGTGAACAACGGCAACATGACAACGTTTTCATTGGTCCCTCTTCTTTAGAGAAGACCAGGAAATGATGGATACACGGATCGTGTTCAAATCAATAGGCACGCAATGACTCTAAATAATAATGATCACGCCACCAAACACACATTCAGACTAAAGGAACCAGCCTGTTTGGAAAATGAGAGAAGTAGAAAGTACAGGTATTTGTGTTCAACATGTAAGAAGTAGAAAGTACAGGTATTTGAGTTCAACATGTAAGAAGTAGAAAGTACAGGTATTTGTGTTCAACATGTGAGAAGTAGAAAGTACAGGTATTTGTGTTCAACATGTAAGAAGTAGAAAGTACAGGTATTTGTGTTCAACATGTGAGAAGTAGAAAGTACAGGGTATTTGTGTCAAAATGTGAGAAGTAGAAGTTCAGGTATTTGAGTTCAAAAATGTAAGAAGTCAAGAGTAAAAACTGTCAGAAAATAAGGTCGTGGAGTAAAGTACTGATACCAGAAGTACAGTAACAAAGTATTTGTACTCCACTGACTTCCCACCTCTTGTCTAATACATCCTACAAAGGAAATGCCTTATTACCATCAAACAGCTCTTCTTCTGGCAGACTGGGGTCATTCCTGAGAAATATTCTGAGCTCTCAGCTGGATTAATCTGCAGCGGATACATCTCAGAGCCTTTTGAGTCTCTCCCTCTTTCGTCTCCAGGCCGTGTTCATGTTGTATTAAACTTCTGTGCATGCGTGCAGTCTGATAGTCGTTAGAGCTCGACGGATCTGATTCTAAACGGGACTTTCTGGATTCTGCTCGCTGGTGCCTGTAGCAACAAGTGCCACACGATAAAGCAATTAACACATAACACAATAACACATAAAGACAGCCCATGTGTTTTATAACAGTTGTGTTTTTCAATTGAACATGTCTGCTGCTGTATCCAGCTTCAAT
>NW_011351700.1:2160595-2184380 GCF_000735185.1 Notothenia coriiceps | reverse complement strand
GGGCAGGATGGCCCATATTGCTGTATAATGAACTGCAATAACCCTGCAATGAAGTCTGTGGGGCTTTTAAAGACTCTTTGGTGTCGTTTCAAATGTTGCACGAACACCATAAAGTAATAACAAGTACAGCCCTGTTTACATACAGTTCTTATCAATTTTGAAAGAAAGATAACAAAATGTTTTCCTCTAAAGTCAAGAAGCGATTAAAAAGGTCAACAGCAGCAAAAAGCCTGGCACCAGATGGATTACAGATGATAAGAGTTCATCATAACAGACACATACAGTACATAAGGCTGTGTGTCAACCTGAAGGAGTAGATTTTGTTTAAAAGGTCACATGACTTCACGTCACCACCGCTAAGCTAAAGGTGGCTAATGTTGGGCTATAAAGGAACTACAGCACGGTCACATGACTTCACGTCACCACCGCTAAGCTAAAGGTGGCTAATGTTGGGCGTGATGAAGTTTAATCATTTTATTTAGACACTTGTTAGCAACCACCGTTTTTAAATTCATCAGTGGGGTATTTACTGACCTTATTTCAGGCTAACAACCAAAAACACGTTCAGAAAACCATTGACCTCCAGACAGGGGTACAGTAAGATTTTAGGACTAATTCCTGCACCACTCTACTGTTTCACTGTGAGTCTTTACGCTGTGCTAAGCTAACGGCTAGCTCCCCTATATTTACACACAACGAGTCCTGCACCCATAATCACTCTGGCACACACATTTTATTTCTTTAAATCAATCACATCGTCTTTGGGAGGAATAAGCAAATACTCAGAAATAGATATCAAAGATAGTGGAAGGAAAGGATGTCCAAGTAGAACCCCTCCAAGAAAATTAGATACACGTATTTACAGTTTTTATAAAAAGCAAATTGAATGCAGAAGCCTGTAGGATAGAGGCGTTTTGTTCTCTGAAAAACGGAGTTGTTTGTCTTGTAGTTCAGATTCAAAATGCCAAACCCTAACACGGTTTTTTTCTCCTGTTTTGGTGTAATACATACAAAAAATAGGCATGCTGTGCAGGAGTAAGTGTAGGATCTGGTTGTAAAAAAAAGGTGAGCTGCTGTGGAGCTTAACGCCGGAGAACAAAGAGCTGGGAGATTGCATCCTGGTGCCACACCCTCAGGCTGTAGAGTCAGGGCCTTTGTTAAGCTGCTTGATGCCCTCCATACCCACAATCCCCTTTCATCTTCTCATGGCACAGAGACAGAGGTACTGGAAAAAGGTTGTGTGTATCCAGAGTACCCAGAATGCATTGAAGCAGCAGTATTGAAGAAAGGGTTCGAGAATGTTGAGAGAATTATTAACCTAGATATAAAAAAAGGGATGCATGATGACACAATTACCTGAGGTGCATTTACATTAAAACCCCCTCTTTATTAGATGGTTAAAGGTTGTCTAAATGTGCAGTGCCTTTCTGACACCTGAACTAAAAGGGAACAAACAGGATGAACCGTTTTCGTCTTAATCAACTCTCCGAGGGGACGGATTAGGATGTTTCCCTTCGTAATTTCACACAGGATCGAGGAGAGGAATTGTCAAGCTCGAGTTTGATGGATCAATTTACCCAGCATGCTTCTCCTTTAGCTATAACTCAACCCCTCCCAGTCTAACAGCATAATCTATGAGACGCTTGATCTGCTATTCATTTGAAGTGTCGTGGCATCCTGACGGGGCTGAGACCTCCTCTACACCCGCGCCAGCTCGGCTGCTAGGAGCTATTTGCTATGCAGAGTCACTTTCATGGTTGTTATTGCCTCCTATCAGTTTACGATTTGTAGTTTCAGTTTACACATTAATGCACATCTAGCTAAACTAAGCTAGCTATGTTAGGCTCTTTATTCCTGCAGGATCCCACAATATTTACTTTTAACCTTTTCTTTCTGTCATTAGAAGAAGAAGATTGAGCTTATTGTCATTACGTTGTACAGGTTCTATGTAACAAAACGGTTTCTCTGCATTTGACCCATCCTAGTGTTAGGGGCAGTGGGCTGCCATTATGTACGGCGCTCAGGGAGCAGTGTAGGGAACGCTGCCTTGCTCAGGGACACCCCGGTACTCTGTCTTTCCGGGACTTGAACTGGTGACCTTCCAGTTGCCAAGCCAAGTTCCTATGGACTTCGCCACCACCGCCATTAATTAATATAATACATTTGTGTTGTGTGGAAGCTGTCTCAGGTAACACCAGTGAAAGTAACAGGGAAATACTCTGTTACAAGTAAACACAAAAAATGTACCAAATCTTAATATCCAAAGTGGCCTTTTTCAGAATAATATGTATTTTGTCACTGGATTATAATTAGTGATGCATTTCTGCGTCTATCACTTTAATATTGCCGGATGTAATAACATTAAAGAGGCCCTATTCTGTGTCTTGTTGTTATCCCTATCCTGTAGTGTATTCTATAGGTTTATGTGCATGTAAATGGTCTGCAAATGATAAAATCCCATATTTGCAGAGTGCAAAAGTCCCTAATGTTTTCAAATGAATCTAGTATAAAAAGTGCAATATTTGCAGCAAAAATGTAGAAGTAGAACTAAATGAAAATACTCAAGTAAAGTCCATGTACCTCAATAATGTGCTCAAGTACCGTTCTTATACTTTCCACCACTGGGTAATACATATCCAACAATACACCTTTCTTAGATTAAGATTACACACTCACTGATTCAAATAAAAAGCAACCTATTAATTTGGGAAATGTATTAGCTCACCCATTTGTCCCTTGTGCTGGATTTTTGGGGCCTTGGTGAGAGCACACTTTTCATTTTGACCTCCTTTCCCCCTTTGTGAAACTGTGAAGCTCTGGCGATTTATCTGAGTTAACCACATGGACCAGTAAAATTAGGATAGAGTGAATATGACTGATGTCGTTATCCATGCACTGCAGCAAAGTGAATGTCTCTGTATGTTGGTTTAGGACCACAGAGGACACGACTGAGCATGTATATTAAAGTGTCTTTGATAAAGAGCTATGAAATGAGAGAGGAAGAAAACCTATTCAGATGGTTGAAAAGCAGAATGTCCTCTCATCCAATAAGACATGCTGTATTTGTTGCACTCAGAAAAGAGACAGGGGGACAAATGCAAACTTTTCAACCCGTCGATATTCTTTCATGCTTGACTTGTTTGGTACAAAATAGTGAAACCGCTCCAGTGGAGTGCAGCTGTGACATTTATATTTAACCATTCTGATATTACTGCCATTTTAGAAATGCCACTTTCTCATTCAATTCAAGTGAAACCAATTTAAACTCGGCCTGTCTGAAGGCGCCGTCTGCAAACTGTAATGCCAAAGATGAACCGTATATCCATGTGAAACATTCAGAAACTCATTCAGAAACTGCTCATGTGGGACTAAAACAGCTCGGCTATCTTCTAAATTGTGTGATGACATGGTTAATAACTTTATATAAGTCTCTGGAATAAAGTAGCCTCTGCTACCCTGTATTTGACATCAGCTTTTGGAAGTACAAGTCTGAATTCATGCTAGTAGCTTGGGACACTTCAGACACAGCAGTACTTTCAGCTAAATGTTAATTTCAGTGTGATTGGGTTCCCAAACTTTGCCATGCCAAGGACCTCCATATAGCATTATCCTCTGGCGGGGACCCCCCTGTTGCAATTTTTTTTTTAAATGATGTGTACAAGTGCCTCACGATGGAGCAGGCAATGTGTTGCCACTACATTTGGGGCCTTCTGCCTGATCAAAGCTGTCACTCCGCTTTCTTTGCCTGTCATAGCCCCACTGCCCCATCTGAACACACACCCACACAACGAGACCAGTCAAGTCCATTTGAGATGATGTACTCATCTAAAACTCGAAAATGTCTCTTCATGTGGTCCTACCTTCCAGTGCTTTGCAAAATAATATTTCCTCAACAAAGTTGTCTTCTGAAATAAATCTGATGTATGCAAGCAATTCTGCTACATTTGCTACATCCGTGCTCTCATCCAGCTGCAGAGCGAAACATTCACTCGCTCTCACTTGCTCCAAAAGCTGAAAAAAAAATGTAACTTTAAAAAAAAATTTAAAAATCCCTTTTCCTTCAAACTTTGCGTGACCCCCCTGGTGCCCCCCCGGGGGGTCGGGGCCCTCACTTTTAAAAACACTGTGCTAACAGGCTCAAAAAGATAATGCTAACATGCTAAGCAGCTATGATGTTTGAATGTAAAGTGTGAATTCAGGCTAGGAGCTTTATTGACTTTAGACACAGCAGTACTTTCAGCTAAATGCTAACATCAGCTTGCCTACATGCTCACAAAGACAACATGCTCAAAAATCAGAATCATTTTTATTAAAAAAAGCCCTAAAAACTCACCTTTTCACTCTTGCCTTCAACTCCTATTCCACCTAGCTTAGCACTTTTTACTTTGTTGTTTTTTTTTTCTTACTTGCTTGTAAAGCGCTCTGAGCACCAGGAAAAGCGCTATATAAATACATGCATTATTATTATGCTAAGCAGGTCTCAGTAAGGCCTGTCAACATGCTATCCGTTGCTTTTAGCACCAAATAGAAAGTGTTTAGTACAGTCCAGAGATATTCCCTTAAAAGCACAACTTTGGTGCTATTTCTGGGGGATTGAGAAGGTTATCATTTTGTTTAGTGATTGTTAATGTGTGTTGTGTCAGTGTCTTGAAGCTCACCTTGATCCTGGCATTGGCTGGCAAACATCTGAGCTGGTGAGCAATACCTGTAAATGTATCTGGCTAATTGGACTGTACTATTCCCCTAAAACTTGAGGGGTGGTTTGAAGAAGCCAGCATTTGTTTAGTAAAGAAGAGTCTTCTCTCTCCTGCACTCAGCTATGGACTGGCCTGCTGTGTTATAAACTCCTGCAGACTGGAGAGGAAGGCAGTGTTTAGGATACCCATGAATGTCTGTGCAACATTTCACAGCAATGCATGGAATATTTGCTGAGGTATTTCAGCCTAGACCAAAGCACTGCTGCTGGAAAAAAGGATCTGTTGTGCCTGAAATGTATTTACATAGTTACAGCTGGTTTTCTCTGACAATATTCCCAGTAATTGGGCATCGTTTTCCTCCACATGTCGAAGCAGCCATACAAACAACAGGGTGAATTCAGCTGTTTCTATTAAAGCTGAAAACTGGGTGACAACTAGAAACATAGTCCCCTCATTTTAACACGCACGTCATTTAAAAAACAACACAAAAATGAATTTAATACCCTAAACATTGGCGGCATAATTACACCAATTTAGCTTAATTGAAAGTAAATGCTATCTGATTGACATGCTTTCTGTTTTTGTTTTGCAAATTTGCTGTAGGTCATGAGGCGTCGCTTAATTTTCAAGCTTATTTGCATGAAAAAAAAGATGATTCATCCATGGTATTAATTTGAACACAGTGCCAGCAGCTAGTCTGTCATTTTTTTATCATTAAATTGAAATAACTGTATTTTTCCATTTGTCTCAGATGTGTCCTGCAAAAGAAAGTGTATGCATGTCCTCAGGCTCAGTAGAAAACAACCCCTGCACCTATGGATGTATGCTTTCTGCCTCACGTATGCCATGGAGGTTTGTTATCACTCGGCCCACCCGGCTAGGTCACACGGCCTCTTGCACAACATGTTCCTTGTTGTCGTCGGCCCTTGGAGAATGGTGTCATTCGGGCACTGAACCGTTCCCCCTCACGTTATCTCTCACTTACGTGCCGTTTGGCTTCATGCACACTCCTCCTTTTCCAGCCACACCTCCTTTAACATGACCCCGAGTTCAACCACTTTTCATCAACAACAGACAAAACTAAATGTGCCACAACGAACCCCTGTTCCCAGGAGAGGGGAAGTAGTTTGTGTAACCTTTATTTGGAAAATATCTGGGAGAGTATCAGACAGGAAGTGGTAAACAAACAATTATAAAAACATCTAAAAGGGGGTCTTTTCCAAACTGTACTTATTAACTAATAGCAAATAATATCAAACTACACTGACTTCAAATCTGTGTATTAATATTGTATATTCAATAGAGATACATCTGACACTGTTGAGATGTACATACTGTTCTGTTTTGTTAATGTATTACTGTATACATATATATTTGCTGTTATTTTGTATTTTATTTAATGTTTAATTCATGTGCAATGCTTGTTTACATGCTGCTGTGACAAAGGAATTTCCCTTACTAGGATCAACAAAAGAATATCTTATCTTAGCTTATATTAACTCAGCACTGACTTTATCATGATTTATTGGGTGACCTTTATTGTCTATTAGCTCGTATAACATCTCATTTTGTAAACAATATCACTGCTTTTTATTGCAGCTGTTCAAATGCTCTTCATAGTTTGTGTTTCATGTCAGTCCTGCACAACCCTCTGAATATTTTTGCATATTTGTAGACAAAGATACCTCCTAATATCTGCACAGTTTTATGATTGTAATACCAATACTGCACAGATTATATTTCATGATATTATTCCTAGCATTTATCTATATTTATCTATATTTCTGTATATTTTAATGTTTTTTTTAATAGTTTTTCATAATAGTTGTATTTTTTTTGGTCGTTTTCTCATAATGTATCTTCTTTATCTGTGTTTATTTACTTACATCATAAGCCAACTAGTCGTATGAATAACCTTCTTGGCCATACACCTGATTCTGATCCAGACTCTGGTGTGTTTTGGCTGACATTTAAATACTTCTCTGTTTCCACTTTCACTTGCTCTGCAGACTGGAGCTTGTGCGTCTGTCCTGCACGAGGGGGCGGTGGAGTGGCGCTACGTCATATCACCCGCCGCGCTCTGATTGGCTGCCGATTCTCACCCGACACAGCTGTGATTGTTTTGTGCAGTGGAAGCTCCTGTGCCTGCTATGAGCTGTGTGCTGTGGAATGGAGCAGAGCTGTTTGTTTTCTCCTCTAACGATGATGTGAACGAGATTTGAGTCTTTACGCACAGAACAAGACGTCTCCAGATCAAGGTAAACACCAGCTTTTTCAACTTATTGTAACAGAACACCGTTTCCATTCTGCAACACTGTGTCCTCTCTTTCTCTCCACTTGTGATCTAAATATATCCACTTCTTCTTCAGCCTTAAAGTGCCAAATGCCCAGATTAGAGGACCACTGTTGGAGCTGCTCCTGTGCATCAAGTGTTGAGACTAAACACTCATCCGGAGCTCACTGGTTAGCATCCAAAGCTGAAGAAATGATGTCCATAATCACCTCTGTGCTCAGCAACGCGTACGGGTCTCTGCACGATGTGCGCACGGCCAATCTGATCCGCAGGGGTCTCGTGCTCTTCACCGTGGGGGCTTTCCTGGCCCTGGTGCTCAACTTGCTGCAGATTCAGAGAAATGTCACCTTGTTTCCCGAGGAGGTGATGGCAACTTTGTTTTCGTCTGCCTGGTGGATCCCTCCGTGCTGCGGCACAGGGGCCGGTGAGTTAAACACACTGTTTGTTGGAGAAAAATGGAAGCTAGTTTGTTTAAAATATCTGTGCAGAGCAATTTGAGTTGGCTGCTTAGTTTCAGACAAAGAGGGGAAGTAGCCTTTTCTTTGTAAAGGCCGAAAATAATACTAGTAACATGAATTTATGGGTGCCAAAAGTCTGGAAATGTAACGTTTACGCACATGCCTCACCAAATTTACGCGTAAAATAGTGCCATTTTAAACAATTGTACATATTAAACTGTTCTCCTTTTATTTTCCCTTTTTATATCACTTTACTGTATGATCATGTGGTCATGAATCATCATTCGGCTTTGTTATTGTTGGCAATTATACAAGCCTTCCTGTCTAATGCTATACTAGTCTTCGTGGTCATCTTCTGCCAGTGGGTTGACTTTCTCGCACTCTGATTGGCCGCAGCTGCCGGATACTATACGACCTGCGCGCTGATTGGCTAGTGTCATAACGGGTGAGCTGAAAGGGGGCGGTACCTTTTAAGAATAGGAACCAGGAAGTGGGGGGGAGAAAGAAGTAAAAAAACATCCTCCTCCTCCTCCTCCATGTGCTGCAGGGCAGAAACACATGAAAGAGATGTGTGGCTTTTACAGATTGTTGACATTACTGAGTGCCAATAAATATCTCATATCATGTAGGGACTCGTTTTCATTGTGTAAACTTTCAGTGGCTCATAGGTCCTGATGTGAACCAGGAAAGGTTTTGTAGGCTACTTGAAATGTAAAGTATGCTCTCCCCAGCAATTAGAAAACTTGAATCTGTTGGGCAATAAGCATTAACTAGCAGTATTAGCCTTTATGTACAAAAGTTCAAATGAAAGAATAGCAGATTTGTACAATATTTAAGTTATTTTGTTGTTTTTAGAGGACGCTGTATCCATTTCTGAAATTTCAGGATCCAAAATGGCACATTTAATCAAAGTGGCCATATTTAAACTCCCAGTGTGGTTGATTTTGACGCTGGATCGATTTGTCGAACAACTGTACAAATAGGCTTCTTAATGCTGAAGAACACAACATATGCAAGTTGGCATCCGGAAGTTTTTACGTTCTGGGGACCCGTACTGTTCATTTCTAACATAAATATTTAGGGTATTTAACATTTCCAGGTTCACAGTGCTCCCAAATATACTTAAGCAAACTCTAAACTACATTTATTTCCAATTAAAGTTTTCATTTTAAAGGAATGCAAAACGATACCAGATCTTAGGTTATAAGTAATGAGCCTTATGTTGATGGTTAACATAATATCTATCTATAGTCGATTGCTAATTTTGGAAGTGCATGTTCAGCAAACAGAATAATCCCACCGCTCTGTGACAGGATTTTCCAGCTGGCGTTTTCCAGATTGTCTGCTTATCGTGTGTGACTGGTCTGTTTTCTCCTCTGCACAGCTGTGGTTGGTCTGCTGTATCCGTGCCTCGACAAACACCTGGGAGAGCCGCACAAGTTCAAGAGGGAGTGGGCCAGCGTCATGAGGTGCATCGCAGTGTTCGTGGGCATCAACCACGCCAGTGTTGTATCCTTTCAGAGCCTGTGGATTATTTTTTACAGATCTGTTATGTGAGGATATGCACTGTTCTATCTACAGTTTGGAACCAAAGGATGTCATGATTTACCTGATTTAAGAATTATTTAGGTTTATTAAAGCTGCAAACACTTTGGATGAGCCCTTGCACATCACACATTTTGATCCTCAAGGTCTTAAGATGTTACTGACTCAATGTTAAGTCTATCGGATGTAATCTGTAGAAAGAGTTTGTTCAAATGCGGCACGAGTTAGGGCGAAACATTGCATAGAAAATTCAAAATAGCCGACTTCCTGTTCGTTATACGATATGTCTCCAGGGGGCTTTTCTGTTCGTCTCACCATGCTACATACACATAGCACATTTCATAATTGTAGTGAAACCACAACGAGGGGTTTCATTTGAGCAGCTTTGAAGACTCTTTGGCCCACGCCCGAGAACGATACCTGAAAGGGCAGGATATGTCTCTTATGATATCTCTTTGATATTTGGCTAAATGAGCCATCAGAAAGCAGCAGCTGTTGAGCAAGAAGTCCCATCTTCCCCTTTTGCAAAAAGAAGGAATAAGCACTTCCAAAAAAAATAGGTGTAGGTGAAATAGGTGAAACCACAACGAGGGGTTTCATTTGAGCAGCTTTGAAGACTCTTTGGCCCACACCCGAGAACGAGTCACTTAAAATATCACATTTTTCAAAAGTTTGCACACAAAAAAGAAAGAATCTACTTTTGCAAGGCCTTTAAAAACACTATTTACTTTTAGCAAATATAATAATAACTTTCCGATATCAATAGGTCTTTCACTCCGTCAGTGCTCCGGTCCGGAAACTGGCAGGATCCCTAACTTAGCCTCTACAAATATTTGAGTTAGATCTAATCCTGTGTTTGCGTTACACTGTTTGGTTTTGTCCTTAACTTCCCGACACCACAGAAGCTCGACTTCGACAACAACGTGCAGCTCTCCCTCACGCTGGCGGCTCTATCTCTGGGTCTCTGGTGGACGTTCGATCGGTCCAGGAGCGGCTTCGGTTTGGGCATCACCACCGCCGTCCTCGCTACCGTGTTCACGCAGCTGCTCGTCTACAACGGAGTCTACCAGTGAGTTCAGTGCACAAAGAGGGAAAGTCAATTCAAAGTGCTTTACAAAAAGGAAAGACATTAAGAAACATATTATAAAATGGCACTTAAAAACACTCATTTAAAAGATAATCAAACAGACGGTGCAGAGTGAGATACACACATCTGAAATGTTTAGCTCTGACTCAATCATTGCTCACTTTTTAGCAGAAACAGTTTTCTTTGACCTCACTTTCTTTCTACTTTCTTTTTTAACGTATTTAGTTCTTTCAAGTGTTTCATGCTAAACGAACCCCCCTTTTTGAAAATGTTAATCTGCAACCCAATATTCCGAAAATTCAACGGATCCTGGCCATATTTCTGTAGCATATCATAACATGTTACTTGTTACTTCAATATATATCAAATTAATTTCTTCCCAGACGTCCATGTGGCTTGCTAGTTTTGGACCCCATCTGTACCCCCAATGCACGTAGGGGACTTTAACCCCAATGCACGTACAGAATGTCATTGAGCAGTCAAATACATACTGTAGATGCAACCGTGCACATTTCAACCAGACTGACAAAAAGCAGATCAAGTATATCCCCCCACCCCCAAGAAAAAAAAACTAAAAAACAGAGCAAATGAGATAAGTATACACATTCTCATAATAGACACAAAAATATGAAAACATAGAAAGCAAACGACAGACAAGTGTTCCCTTTTGAGGAAACAAATGCCAGAGGATTAAGGAGCAGTGCTCTGTCATCCCTAACTCCTGGTTTCATGTTGCTCTCACACCACAAACCACGTAGGTTTAGTTTTAATTACACAGCTTGTGAGACTGAGAAGAGTCTTGTCCCACCTGTAGGAATCCATCAAACAGACGGGATGGGTGAAGGTTTATTTTGGGAAGTTTCTCCTGAAGCCAAATGAACAAACCCTCCTGAGTTCATCAAAAACACACAGCTGAGCAAAGAGACTTCTGTTCACGATAACACGCTCAAACCGCAGCTGACTTTACGAGATAGAAACTGAATGATGAATATAGTTTCTAGCATGATGGGTTTTCCCACTCATAGGTGTCCTTCGAGGTGCCTTTCTTATCAATGGGAGTTATTTTAACAGCTGCTGAACAAAACATCTCTACTTCATGGATATTAATTGTACATTTTTGGGGCTTTTCCTCTCTTTTAGATACACGTCTCCGGACTTCCTGTATGTGCGCTCCTGGCTCCCGTGCATATTCTTCTCAGGCGGAGTCACCGTGGGGAACATCGGACGCCAGCTCGCCATGGTAAGTCTAATTTAAAAGCATCAAAGATACACATTAAAGTTTTATCTTGCCCGCTTATTTCCACTTAAAGATATCAAGTGCAGTCCTTATGTTCATCTCAGGTCTTTAAAATATCATCTAAGGGCAACATATGGTATTTTAATTAAATTATGATGAGGAGAAATTCAGAAAACTGAAAAGAATCTCAGATTTTCAGAAAAAAAACGGATTATTTTTCGCTAAATCCTCACTTTTGGAGCCCTGATCCTCCTCCGTACAACTCAGACGGAGATTGTTAAGTCATGGAGAAAGTCAAAGCATTATTCTGGAGATAATGGAGGACAGTCGGACTGTCACTTTGGGCGAGCTAGTCCTTTAAAACAGCGACCAAACCAGTTCCACTTCTGCGGTTTTCAAGGGAAGTTTTCCAATTATGCAAAACTGTTGACCTGGATGTTTTTCATATTTTGCAAAGAGTACACTTGAAGGTTAAACACCTCATGTTTGGCGTGTCACATCTGCACACAACATGCCGTCAACCCGCTTCAGATTTGCATTAGAGAGCTCCTCTGCACGCGCTGCACCACGATAACACATTGAACCAGACAGTGGCCGTATTTCAACTCCCGGAGAGGTTGTTTTTAATCCATTTTGAAGTTTGAGAGGATCGATTTGAATGCCGTTTTCAAACAACTGTACAAATAGGCTTATTAAAGCTGATTAACACAACATGCAAGTTGGCATCCGGCAGTTTCTACGTGCTGGGGATCCATATTGTTCATTTCTAACATAAATCTTTAAGGTATTTAACATTTCTAGGTACTTTAGCAAACTGTAAACTACTTTGATTTCCAATTAGTTTTCATTTTAAAGGACGATACCAGATCCTAGATTACAAGTAACGAGCCTTATGTTGATGGTAAGCATAATATATGTAAAAAAACAAGCACGTTTAAGACAATACTTTGATAGTTTTAAGTGTTTGCGGGTTGCTAATTATAGAAATGCATGTTGAGCAAACAGAATAATCCCACAGCTCCACAAAGCATGCCGTCAACCAGCTTCAGATTTGCATTAGAGAACTCCTCTGCACGCTTTATGTGCATCTACTAAGCTGCGCCACGATAACATTGTCAAAAAAGTAGTGCCTTGGACGCCCCCTCCCCCCTCCCCCCTCCCTCTCACCATTATCCCGTCAAGTCAGCTCTGATGTCTCCATTAAGCTCGTGCCCAGAAGTAAAGTACGAATAATTGCATAGAAAATTAAACTTCCTGTTGGATATACGATATGTCTTATACATACCAAATGTCATCATTGTAGGTGAAACCACAACGAGGGGCTCAATTTTAGCAACTTTGAAGACCCTCACCCGAGAACGAGACACTTCAAATATCACATTTTACAAAAGTTTGCACACAAAAAATATATAAATCTACTTCCGCAGCACGTCAGGGCCCTTTAAAAACACTTCTCTCATAAGCATCCCATCAAGTCAGCTCTGATGTCTCCATTAAGCTCGTGCCCAGAAGCCTCACCTCGTTCTGTCTGTAAAGTCCCGTCAGCGCTCAGTTTGACTCGAGTGGCAGCGTG
Organism: Notothenia coriiceps; assembly: GCF_000735185.1. Lineage (NCBI taxonomy): Eukaryota > Metazoa > Chordata > Actinopteri > Perciformes > Nototheniidae > Notothenia > Notothenia coriiceps. The sequence continues at coordinate 2,171,490 of NW_011351700.1, read as the reverse complement.
AAAGCAGATTAAAGCTGTTTGTGTGTCACAGTGTTGGCAGTCAGGACTCGGCTGACCACAGGGTCATTTGCTCCTCGTTGTTTTTGTTTGTGATCGGGCCGGAGGAATGTTGGCACAAGGCGGCACTCATGGGTTTCTCTCTCTTTTTGTTCCAGAGGGGCATTTTAGGAAGAACACGAGACTTTGGGGGCTTTTTCTTACAGATCTTTTTTGCAGCATGAGTTTGTTCAGATGTGGCACGAGTAAGTGCGAAACATTGCATAGAAAATTCAAAATAGCCGACTTCCTGTTCGTTATTCGATATGTCTCCAAGAGGCTTTTCTGTTCGTCTCACCATGCTACATACACATAGCACATTTCATAACTGTAGGTGAAACCACAACGAGGGGCTTCATTTGAGCAGCTTTGGAGCCTTTGGCCCTCACTCGAGAACGATACCTGAAAGGGCAGGATATGTCTCTTATGATATCTCTTTGATATTTGACTAAATGAGCCATCAGAAAGCAGAACGTGTTGAGCAAGAAGTCCCATCTTCCCCTTTTGCAAAAAGAAGGAATAAGCACTTCCAAAAAAAGGAGGAACTGAGAGCTAAATATTCCTGTGCTGACATTTAAAATATATTTTTAAAAGCAGCAACTGGTCCTTATTTGCTTAAAAGCTACTGGTTGTTGAGAGAGGGTGCAGCTCTTCACAGGAAAGTGAAACTACTCAGATTCATTTCTTGGAAACGAGTCACCTGAGGTCGTGAACACATCAACAGTTTGAGTTATGACATCGCTCTCCAAAGCACTTCAGCACCATGAATCTGACTCTGAAGCAGCTCACATTGAAGCGCTTCATTCCAGCTCTTTAACTTCTGCATTACTTTGATTTGGTGAATATGTGTTGCTGCAATCTTCTACTTAGATCCTTCAATGTTTCACTTTTAAAAGTACCTAAAGTTGCCTGACAAGAAAACTGGAGAGGCTGCTTTCTGAGACCTATCTTTTTGATTTGGCCTCGTGTTTAGATGTATCACTGTTCATGTTGTATTTTCAGAATGCCTTTACTAGTCCCACAGAGGGGACATGTACGTTGTTACAGCAGAGAGCCAAAGACAGCTTAATGTTTTTACATATTTGAATTATGTTCCTAATTTATTGTGATTTTTTTTTGTCATACTCTTTGGGCAGCGTCAAGCATGTATAAATAAAGTGTATTATTGACACTCTTCTGCCTCCCCTCAGGGCGGCGTGGAGAAACCCCACATGGACTGAACGCAGCACAAAGAAGAGGAAGAAGGACAGGCGAATTAAAGATGGACACGTTATGTGAAGAAGGAGAGAACAGGAGGAAAAAGACTCTGATTAGACTTCATCCTTCGTCCTCATGACAAAGTGCCATGCACCTCCTTGTGGCCAAACCTCCATCAGCATCGAGACAGGAGGACGGTGTTTTGCCTTTTCTTTGATTTTGAAGTGATTGATTTCCCTGCTGGAAGCATCTTCCTGAGTGGAGGTGTTGATGCACCCTGGACTTGGTGGAAAAGACTATTTTTGTTGTTATTTTTAATATATATAATCATAAAAAGGGAATTGTACGAGTGGGCGAAACAGATGTCCTCACTCTCTCTCAGTGAAATGTATTCTCAGTTGAAGCGCAGGGAGATGTGTGTTCCCAGTTTAACCAAATTAAGTATTTATTTTTGAATGACCCCAAACCAAATATGGAAGTATTCCTTTAAAGTGACGATGGTGGCTGGAATCGAGAGACAGGAAGTATGTAGAGGAGTGCCAATTAGTCTTTACAGGCTGTGATTCACCTGCGTAAATTCAATATGCTACGAGTCAAAAAGCTCACAATTCAAGTTCCTCAGAGAAGTTGCATTGACCCTTGAGTGGTATACCTACACCATACAATTATTATAAAACGGTGGAGGATGATGAGGGCCGCGTGTGACATTTTCGGGGAGATCTGACCAAAAGAGATTTGTTTTGTTTTGTCGAAATTTTAAGAAAAAAAAGTCGGAATTTCGAGAAGAAAAGTTGGAAGTCTAAGAAAACATTTCGGAATTCTAAGAAATTCGGAATTCTGAGAAAAAAAGTCGGAAATCTAAGAAAGTCGGAATTTTAAGAAAACATTTCGGAATTCTAAGAAATTCGGAATTCTAAGAAAAAAAGTTGGAAATCTAAGAAAGTCGGAATTCTACGAAAACATTTCGGAATTCTGAGAAAAAAAGTTGGAAATCTAAGAAAAAGTCGGAATTCTAAGAAAAAAATTAACAGAATCCTGAAAAGAATATCAGATTTTCAGAAAAAAATATTTTTCCCCTGCATAATCCTCACGTTTGGGGCCCTAATCCTCCTCCATATAAAACCGTTTTTAGTTATTAAGTTACGGACAGAGTCAGAGCATTATTCTGGAGATAATGTACCAGGAGGAAAGTACTTTTGCCACGGGTAAACCGGTTTAAACCGCTCTCCGGTGATTTTAGTTTTGGGAACATACGGCGATGAAGAAGACATTAAGATTTGCAGTCTGTGATTGCCTGTGTATTATAGAACGTAGTGCTTTTGTCACTATAACCATTTTAGTTTCATCATTTGTACAAACACGACATTATTGCTAATGTAAAATGGCTTTCCTTGTGAGACAGGTATTACTGCCACACTAGACCTACAGTATGTTAGTTAGCAAGGATTAAGTGCAATCAGAGTATTCATGAGCCCATTTATTTATTATTTCTGACAAGTATATGCAGTGTGGATACCTAAAACAATAACATCTGTTTGAGAGGTTAGTGTCAGACTATGCCTTCAGAGTCAAAACCAATGACTCTCACAAGAGAGGAAACAATATATTGTGTCAAAACAATTCTCATCATAGAAGGAAACCATATTTTTTTAAACATTTTGTGGCGGATCACTTCGATCTGCTCACATTCAGGTGTGTTATTCTGGAGAGGAAGCTTTATTTTTGGAGGTGGTGAAGCACCTTTTTGGATGTTTTAAGCGTTTGTGTGTCTGATATTTCAGCGGTGTATCATTTTTTGCTACCATGGATTTAAGTGAAAAATAAAAACACCTCATAAGGAGATCTGCTGTTTAGTCATTCTTCAATTAAAGAGGACATATCCTTCGAATTGTAAGTGTCTCTACTGTGACATGTCTCCGTGCTTTAATTTTCAAAAAGCTCTTTATTTTTCTCATACTGCCTGTGCTGTTTTCACCCTCTGTCTGAAACCAGAGCCCAGTCTGCTCTGGACGGCTCTGTTGTGATTGGTCAAACACTAACAGATATCCCGCCCCTTAACCTATCATGTACAATGTGTTGGGGCAGTAGCCAATAGGAGCGCGGGTGTTCCATAGGGACGTCATTATGTTATGTTTACATGCACAACAACACCCTACAGGAAAAAGCTGAATATGGCCTCTTTAATACTAGATTACATCACGATACAGACCTTTTATTTTTACCCTAATTACACGTCTCCGCAGCGTCAGGAACACAATGGCTTTGGGTTTGTTTTTTTCGTCTGGGGGTCCGTTGCACCGGGGGTCTCTGGGCTGTTTGTTGTGTCTGCTGTCAGGCCCAAATTGAATAGATGAGGACACTCTTTTGTCCGTGGCCTCTGTCAGTCTCCGGAGCCATTATAATGTCTTCGGCTGCATCTTCTCCCCCCTCCCCGAATAAAACCCACCCCCTGTGTGTCACTAGCTCTCCCCCTCCCCTCCGAAAACACGCCTTTCTGGAGGGCAGACTTCTATATATACCTAGCGGGGGACTGACAGTTAACCTTTTGCTCTGGGGAGGGACATTTCTGGGAGTGGGGCCAATATCTGTGGGCTATTCTGAATGGAAACCCCTCGTTCTGGAAGCCCCTCTCTCTATTTATCTCTCTCTCTGACAGGCCAACGATCCGGCGCCACACGCCACTTCTTCTTCCTCTTCTTCCTCTTTCACTCCCCCTCGTCCTCTTCTCAGGCACAATAATTGGCCGGGCTTCAGCCTCCTTTCATTTCCAGCCACGGCAAACTGAAAGACTCCATTAGAGCGCCTCCTTATTGCCAAAATAACCCCCCCCTCCTCGTACACCCCCCCTCTCTACGTCCTTCCTCCAAGGCCAGGAGACAGACCCATCTGATGTATTGATCTGAACATCAGTTCCATCTCCTCGCAGTTACATTGTGTTTCCATTTTGTCTCTGGAATAGCTGTTATTGAGCCTATTCATTTGTTGTCTGCCAGGAAACATATCAAAATGTGTCCTCTGCTAAAAGTCCTTATATCATGAAGCATTCAGGCAGTAGCCTAGACACCACGAGCACATACTACAGTTAAAAAGACAAATCAAATCTGAGCCAGCAGACAATGCTCAGTTTTAGTTGAATACATCCCCAATTTAACGCTAGTCAGATTTTTTTTTTAATGCAACTGTAAGGGAAGCCTGGTTATGGGAAATCGTGTATTTTGGTTTTCCCACTGGAGTTTGTTTTGATGTCACATCATGTCCAAAAAAGAAAGGGGGCTCTCTTACTGTAAGCTGTTGCCACACAAGTGCATTCATTATTGATTTAGCTGGGAATGACATGCTGTTCACACGCGAAGACACAATTTAGGGAGATTTTTAGCCTTTGCAGACCATTTACATGCACAGAAACGTAAAGAATACACTACAGGTAAATGGTCAAATGGACTGTACGCTTTATCCAGTCTTTAAGACCCCTCAAAGCACTTTACATTCTACATGTCGTTCACACAGAGCAGTGTACCTTACTCTAGGACCTAACACTCACACACCGTTGGCCATCGGGAGCAACTCAGGGTTCAGTATCTTGCCNAGAGACACGAGGAGAGCTGGAGCTCTGATGGCAAACACTGACGGTTTATTTGGAGTTACGGCCGGAGAATTGACGAGACAGGTGGTGTGTCACGAGTTGACACAGCGGTTGCCAAACCAATTCTGAAGAACTCTTTCTGCAGCTCGAGGTTTTAACTAGTTCAGAGTGTAATAATCAACATTCTTCATCAGCCAGGCTAAACATTATGGACCCTGAATCTAAGACTCTCGTCCATAGGAAAGAATGTGTGCCAGGGAACCTTCGTCCCTGATCAGTAAACTACCTCATGGCGGTTAGTTTTCTCTCATAGACTGGCAGCAACAATGTGCCCAAGCTGCCCCTCCTTAAGAGAGATAGCAGCAATACCCAAGGCTGTAGACCTATGCCACGGGAAAGGAGACAGTGAGAAGAGAAAATGATTAACTGTGTCGAAGGTTGAATACCTAACCAAATGATTCCCTAACAGTAAGGGAATATAGTTACCTTTTTCATGATTACATAATCCAATTACTTGCAGTCTGTAACTCCCCAAGCCTGAGACCCCCACTCTTTTCCACACTCTATGTATTTTTCTCCTTCTCTCTCTCTTTCTGGCTATCTTGTCCTGTCTTGTTGTCAATCTCTCACTCACACAGTCACCATGTCACTATCTCTGCCTCACACACCGTCACCAGCAGCACCGACTCATTCTGTCACTCTCTTGTCACTGCACACTATCTCACTCACCCTCATGCTCGAGAAACTGGAACTCATNTAAATGTACTTATTTTCTTTCCACCACTGCTGAAATGAAAGGTGGCACAGCGGATTAGAATAGAAAGTACGGATCAAGAAAGGTGTTACAGAACCTACAGGTCCCATCAAATAAAAAGCAGACCACATTTAATTTCCTTTTTTGTTTAAAGTTGTGCAACACCTTCATCACCTTCATCCTCTGCAAACTCAGAGTGTGTAAACTCAGAGTGTGTAAGTGTTTAAAACCTCACAGTAAATGACTTTTTATAAACGTGTGTGTTCTCCTCACCTCGGGGTCTCTTCAGTTTCTGGGTGAAGACGCCATTCCCCCTCTTCCTCCTCTCTTTGCCTGTCACACACATTTAAAAGTCTCAGAGTTGCATGCATGCAGGTGGAAGTTAAAAACAAGAGCATTGAGGAGAGGTAAGTGCAGCAGGTAGAGCTCAGTGAGGAGTGATGGCTTTTGTTGCCACCAGATGACAGTGTTTATCCTCTTACTCTGTCTGGACATTAACACCATGACCTCCATGGACCCCTAGTGGAGGCACGGGAAACAGGAGAGGTCTTGCAAAAGGTTTTATTCATCAATTTATTCCATACAAAATTACATGTATGAACTCAGGAGAATTCGGACAACACATGAATACATGTTGAATACAAAAGAGAGAGAACTTCACACCAGATTTCTCCTTAAATGCACCAGAACATAAAAATTCAGATTTCCAAAAGATGATTTATTAAACATTGGCAGGCAGGGAGATTATTCCTGGAATATGTATCCGGCGCTGCAGCGAGTCAAATGCATGATAGAAAAGGTCAATGAAATGGATCGAGTGGAGGAAATCATTGCACTCTCTTCTTTCTCGGCCCAAAAAATATAAAAGGTCTTCCGCCGCATTAATGTGCTGCCCTGCGAGATGTATAATGAAAGATTATGTGTGTGTGGGAGTGTGTGTTTAGGGTCTACTGAGTCTTCATTACACCAGAGCTGAGGTCCACTCCTGTCCTCTAACCTCGATCAGTGCCTCTCCCACTGTAGGCCAGGAATAATGAATTATTATGCCATGGGGGGGGAGAACATTGGACTCCATTTTAGCTCAAATTACTACTGTGATCATTCAAATGGCAGGCTGCTCTGCACATGCTCCCATCGGAGGGTCTTATTATCCCCCCACTCTTCATTTAAGGAGAGGATTTCAGAACAATAAAACAGGTTGTCTTGCAGTAAATCAAAAGTAAAATCAGAGACACAGAATCATGTTGGAACAACGTCACAGTGGGATTTAGCCTTGTGTGCCATTCCTCTTCTCCTTCCTCCTCTTCCTCCTCCGCAGGACAACAACAGAATGACAGGCTAAACCTCATGTGATGGAAAATTATGCATGCCATCCAAACAAATCCTTCCCAGTGTAAATTAAAACACACTTGCTGCAGCTCAGCTCACATCTGACTCCCTAAACCGACCAGCGTAATGATAATAATAATAGCTAACGTGATACCCCGAGAGACAGGAAGTCAACATTTCTTTGCAAAAAAAGGTGCAGAGCAAGTTAATATCATAGCCTTTTCCTTAATACATTAAATAAATAAGGACATACGAGGGAGAGCTCTGATAGTGTGGATTCTACTGATTTACCTGCAGCTTTAAATATGATTTATATGACGAGTGTCCTCCAACAATGCAACACACTTCAAACAAAAGGAAATCGTGCAATAAAACAGTGCAAAGGACAAAATGGTGACAGAAGGCTGAAGGAATAAGAAAAACATCTGAATAAAAACGTAGTACAAGATGCCAGAATGTGAAAAATAAACACGTTTTTTAGAATAATCTGTACCCTTATAACTCACAGTTCAGACACCTGTTGTGCAGACAGATGTGCGCCATATTTAAAGAAGCAGAGCTGTTTTCATGCACACGCACACACATATAAGATAAATCACCTGCTCACATATTGTCAAAGAAAGCAGCCTTCATTTGCATAATCCCAGTCATGCTTGCAGCCCTGTTTAGGATGCACTAAAGGTCGATGTTTGTCATGTTTTAATTAGTCTTCATTAGCAGGCGCGGGAGACATTTTCTGGGAAGCAACAGGCATCTCTGAGCTGCTGAGAGACGCGCAAAGTTGGCAGGCTAAATCCATCCGGGAAAGTTATTGCGCCTAAAATGGCCTTTGGCAGCTCAGCCCCCCTGATAAGTGACAAATTCACAGCATATCTGAAGCTGGGGAGGGGGGGTAAAAACAACTCAGGTGCACCCAGGGGTGAAAGGGACCCGGTGGCACATGGTGCTTTCATGGGAGTCCGGTGCTATTTCGGTTGCTCTTTTATCCGATACCACACAGGGAGTCTGACCTCCGGAGCGCGGACATTACAGGAATTGTTTCTCACTTTTAGAATGAACTCTGGAAACGGGAATACACGGAAGGGGGTTAAAGTTGCACGTGTGTTTCTTTCTTTCTTTTTCTATAGATTAGATCCAACTTTATTGTCAATGCACAGAAAGAAATGCAGCTTGCATCTAACAAGAAGGTGCAAAGAGTAGTATGAGGTTTTCACACAGATTTATTAAACAAGTAACTTAACGCTTGGATCATTACCCACTTTATGAGAATTGAACATAGATATAATTTGGGGAAATGTTCTTAGTGTCTGCATTCATCTTTAGGATTGCACGTCACATGTTTCAAATCAGAAAAACCAGAGAGTATTTCCCCAACCTGCTCTCAGACACAGTTTCTCCAGCAAGTGCTTTCCACCTGTCTGTCTCACACTTGTTCCTCCTGCTCGTAAACAGGACTTTGACACAGGTGCACGAGGCATTTGGACCATCCAAAGCCCGTGAAGCATGCTGGGAGGAACCGAATACTTTAGATGGGGAGCTGCAGGTCACTAACAGTACATTAGATTATCGTATTCTTTCTTTCACTCTGCATTCCGTCCTGCTGCATATGGAGAATGTAAACCCAGAGACCTGATCCCGAAATAGACCTGAGGGCCTCAGAGGGAAAAAAGGCAGCTACCTGATGCACATCCGGGGACTTTAGCAACATTTGGGAAGAAACTCTTACTACATTCTAACTTTTACGCATCAGTGGTGCTTAGACCAATTTTACTGGGGGGTTAATTTATGAGGGTGATATTTAAAAAAGGGACAAAGACAACATTTTAACACTATTAGTTCAGTACAAAGTCATAGCCAACAAAATAAAGTAACATAAAATACTCAGTGACTTTGTTTTGCTGCAACACTCTCATATTTATTTGTACAGAATTTCTGAAGGGACTTGGTCACGATTGTATTAAATTACATTATTGAAAAAAAAGAAAAAATTTTGCCCAGGTTTAAAGCACAGTCTTTGGTGCAGAGGTGGAAGAAGTACTCCATTTTGTATAGTAACAGTCCTGCATACTAAAATGTTACTTAAGTACTAGAGTGTTGGCATTAAAAAATACTCAAAGTACCAAAAGTAAGTACTTGTTATGCAGAATAATATATATTAAAGTACTGGATTATTGGTGAAAGTGGAGCTAATTTAAATTACTTTATAAACTGCTTCTGGATATCTTTACTTTATATTTTAATTTACTAGTGGATTCATATTTTGCATTAGCTAATGATCTGAATCTGTAAAAGCTTTTAGGTAATTGTAGTAGGCCTAGAGTAAAAAGTATAATACTGGCTTCAACATAGTAAAGTAGAAGTTTAAGGTGGCATACAATGAAAATACTCAGTTAAAGTATACCTCAAATTTAAAGTAGTCTACTTTAAACCATGCGTTTTTATGAGCCTTCATTTCTCTTTTTGCACACTTCATTTGGGTTTGAGTCAGAAGTAGTTTTTACAATTCTAAATGAATAATAGAAACATATTTTCTGTGTTAGTTTTGCTGTTGTAACTTGTATGTCTCCTGGTTGTTATTCAGAGCTGGAAGGTGTGTTTCTCTCCGATTTAAAATTCCGTATTTTGTCAATAAATGATTCAGAAAGCCTGATCTCCTGCTCCAGCCTCTCAGTGTCCTAATCAGCCTGTTTAGGATTTACACACTAATCATAGCTCTAAAAAAATAACTATATTTTCCACTCGGGCAAAATCTATTTTAAATGAACTCGGCACAGTTTGTATTAGGTCACAACTTAATAGACCTGCAGAAACTTCACCTCACTTTTTATCAGCAACTAAAAACAGTGCTCACCTTGATGTTAATTCGTGCAGGAGTTTCACTTCTTTTACGGAATTATTAAGAAATCAAAGACTCCACGTGCACGTCTTCCTCATATTTGTGAGCAGTCTTCTGAAGGGAGCTCAGCTGCATTCAATTAGCCTTCATCCAATTTAGCTGAGGCCTTAATTGCGCTCAGGGTGGCGCACATGTTGTTGTGCAGAAATACGCGCCGCTCCTTAAGAACAATCCGCATTGAAATGAGACTTATCTACGCCAGAGCGATCAGAAGGATTAGGAGTTATTAAAACCTATAAAAGGCCCGACACCAGAAGAGCCTGCAGCCCCAAAGTCCAGAGGATTCATCTGTGTACACACACACACACACACACACACACACACACGCGAACACACACACACACACACACACACACACACACACACACACACACACACACACACACACACACACACACACGGGAGTGTATAGGGTGAATAAAGAATGGAGTAAACTATGATTTCTGGATGACTAGACGTAAAAATGACAAATTTGACTTAAAAATACAAGTTGTATATCATGCAATGACCTTATAAATCGAATATACATAGTAGAAAGTAGAATATTGAGCATGGTACAGTAGCATATTTTAGAAAAAGCTAAATTCCGCACGCTAATCAGAAAGAGGTTCGTGTTTTACGCTGCAAAAATATTCATGATTTGACAAATAATTGCCTTTTTTTTCATCTAAATGTCTCTTTTTTACCATGTATTTTTGGTGCTTTGACCAGTTCTCCCATTTTCAACCCACTACACGTAATTAAGAACATGGAATCAGGTGGAAGTCACTCTCCAAATCACTTACATGTATTTTAGATTCATTTGCTTTTCGGACTTTTTGCACTTTGCGTAATTAGGCCCGGTTCTAATCATCTCTCATTCGGCTACTGCTCTGACCTGACCCGTGATAAAAAAAAAAAAACAGGGGGGCTTCCAGACCCTCTAAAGCATGACAAAAAAAAAAAAATCATACAGGATCACCAAAAAGCAGAGGCTGGCTTTCAGGGTTTTGAAAGGCACAGGAAGCTGGAGGATTTGGTGCGACCCCTGCATAGTGACAGAGCTGATATTAGAGACCCCCATTCATCTGGAGGGGGTGTATGGAGGGGATGTTGGGGTG
>NW_011351700.1:2150964-2160548 GCF_000735185.1 Notothenia coriiceps | reverse complement strand
AGCACCCTCTGATCTGTGAGCTGCACACATCACGGCGTCCATTCACAAATCCTCCTCTGCACGTCACCTTTTGTAGTAACTCCATAGTGCTGAGCGCTGGTGACGTGGAAGACAATCCTACCAAGGAAAATACAGAGAAGAAGAGAGGAGGGGGGGGGGAGAAATAGGTTATAGGAACTCAAGGACAGGGCACATGCGCACAATGCACTCGATGTCTTATAGTAGTAGTAAGAAGGAGGGGTATATGTGAGGAAGAGGAGGAGGAGGAGGAGGGTGCAGCTATAATATGAAACCTGCACAGAAACAAAACTAGAAGTGCGAAAACTGATTTTTTTCTTAAGGATTTTAACCCCAAAAGCAGGAAAGCTTCACCAGGCAGTGTGTGTGTGTGTGTTTTTTGTTGTAAAGCATTCACTTATTTACAGACAGACATGACATGTGCATGATCAATATGTCCTGCTTGCATGAACAAGAGCCGAATATATTCATGGTAAATTATAATTGTATCCGAGGTTTGCTTCAAATACAAGGCAATACGTGCGTTTAGCAGGTTCAGAACAACAAGCTGCGGTGACGAGGGTGTGATCGTATGTTGGGGAATTACAATAAGGCCTTAAAAAAAGAAGAATTGTGCAAAATATTCCGACTATATGAGAGAATAGACGCTTGGAACGTGCACGTGTGTGCAGGGCGATTGTTACACACGGAAATAGGTTAATTATAGTCGACTTTGAAGGACAGCGTGTCTTTAAAACGCCATTATTGGACTACTGGACTATTCAAAATGTGCGTGGATGTTTTAAATTAATCACTAAATAAAAAGTACACACGCTTAAAAAAACTGTAAAGCTTTTTAACGCAGGTTTTACGCACTCTTTTGGATTGTTTTAGATCATAAAAGCAAGAAAAAAAATGTCGACTCACATCCTAACACCACGTTTGCACAGACCTACGGATACAATTAAAAATAAAACACACCTAAAAATATGTTCAAGGGTCATAAACGCTTCATTTTGGATGGATATTTCCAACTGAATCTAGCAATATTTGAAGAAACAACTGAATAACATGAACGGGGTTCAGTGGCCGATGAAGCGCAAGACAATATAACCAAAAACAGCCAAACATAATAGTAAAGCAGGTTTAAAATCACACTTACTAGCTTGTTGCCTGTCTTTACTTGTAAAAAAATAACACTAATATGCAAATCAACTGGATGCTGTAGCTATATGTTAACCCTTCATCCACAGTACAACGTGTCCTAAGAGTAAAAACGGAGGCCTCAGTCAAACAAAAAATCCTCAGTAAGCAATGACTGGCTCTCCTAAAACAGGAAGCATTGTGTCCAAAAGAAACCGATGCAAAGTGAGCAAACAATAGGGAATACAATATGTGTAATTGTGTGATATTTACTGCAGAAAACACACATATATTCTAGTGTAGTTTGCTAAATAGAAAGATTACTTCTGCGCACTTTTGGGGGTACAAGTGGCTGTGCGTAAAAATCATAACCGGCACTTTAAAATAGAAACAGGTGAAATAACATTCATATCGCTTTTTAAAGAATGATAGGATTGTATGAGTTGTAATATGGGTTGATATGTGCATGTTTAGCAGTGCACACAGCTCTTATTATAATTCAGAGGCTGGTGTCATTTCCTCCAGACTGATTTCCTCCTGCTCTGTGAGGTTAGAGGCCAGCAGCGGCCTGTCTGCGGGTCCTTTGTGTTTATTTAGCCTCAACATTAATCTGCGCTTCCCCTCACATAGGGAGAAACAATCGCAGCATGAGAGAGGCTGTCTAATTACATCTCTCACTTTTAACTCTGTGCAGCCGACATGTGATGAGCCCTTTGTGCCGCATGAGAGACACAAACAGGTAGATTTTAGGGATAAGGATTTTTAAAAATGAAGAAAGAAAGAAACACATATCAGCCTGTGACGTGCGTTTTGAGAATATGGGCTAAAGTATTTTAGGTCATATAAAATCATCTAATTTGCTTCGCTTTTTGCACAAAGCCCGTGTTTAACAAGTGAAAAGTCACTTATAGGGTGTGTACGCAAGACACACTTATTCTCGAGCTTCAATTTAGAAACCAACACATTAAAACCGTTTTGAAAAGGAGCACAGGAAAAGTGCATATTGCGGGTATGCCAAAAGCAACAAAAAAAAAGCGAAATCATATTAAAAAGGCTCACCACAAAATTACATTTTAAGGACTTTTAGTTTCTCCCACTCCCGAAAAACCGACAACGCACACTTGTAGACTTGTCCTAATAAAAAGAAAGTATCTGGATGTCTTTCTAACAGAAATGAAAACAGTTTTTAGCAGCAGCACACGAAAAGTACCTTGTAAGTTCTGGAAAAAGCTAGAAAAACACTGAAAAATGTTATAAAAAATACTGTTGTTTCCATTTGAGATATTTAAGATAATCACAAATACATTTTTACTATAATCTTGGAAATGTAAGATCAACAAAACAAACAATAATGCACGCTTGTGATAGTCAAGAGAAAGCAGATGTATGACTTTCAGTCTCAGTCCTTCTGCTCCACAACTATTTACTAAGAAAGCATCTGCATGTCTGTCTCACTGAAATTAAAAACAGTTTTGAGCAGCACATGAAAAGTAGTTAACATGTTATTGCAAAAGGTGAAAAATTGCAAAATCATATAAAAACCACACAAATGCTTCAACATTTTAAGAAATGAAGGCTGCCAAAAAACCAAAACACTGTGCTTGTCATATAAGAGAAAGCAAATGCATGACTCACTGAAATGAAAACACTTTTGAGCAGCAGTACATGAAAACTAGTTTATTGCAAATGTGAATAAAACTGAAAAATCAATCAAAAATAAAAGCTGCTCTCACTCCAAAAAACAAAAACAATGCACACTTGTAAAAAGAAAGCAGCTTCGTGACTTTCCAACTGATTTGTGTCTCACTCAGTCTCAGTCCTTCTGCTCCAACACAACTAATACAAAAACCTACAATGCACGTTCTCAGTCTTTAGATGATAACAAGAAAGCATGACTGTCTAACTTAAAATGTACTTACATTAAAACAGTTTTGGGCAGCAGCACATGAATAGTAGTTTATATGTTATTGCAAAAGGTGAAAAAAAAAAACTGCTTAATCATTTTAAAAAAACACAAAAAAGCTTCCCCCACTTCCTAAAAACAATGCACACTTGTAAAAAGAAAGCAGCTTCGTGACTTTCTAACAGATTTGTTCCTCACTCAGTCTCTGGTCCTCCTCGGTGCCCTCTTGGCTCTTTACGCCCGGGATCAGTCGCGGAGACCCGGCTTCTGGATCCTCTAAAGGCCTGGAGGGGGGGGGGCGTCCCGGGAGGAGGAGAGCTAACTTCACATCGGTCAGCAAAGTTACCCAAAGTTTTGTCTTTGGCGCGACTCAGTGTCCCGAAACAGTTTGTTTGCATCACTGATTTCTGTTAAAGGGATAAGAACCCTGTCCGCGCGCAGCGTCACGAGAGGCCAACATGAGAACATCAAAAACACACATGGACATTTAGCTTGGCACAGTTTCTGTTTTCAGGCCTTTTGGAGCCAATTGTGAGACACATCCTTCAAATAAATTGGTTATAATTACCATTGTTATTTAACTGCATTGGATTTCAAAGAGATGCATGTTTTAAAGGGTCCACAATGACTCCTATGCACTGTTTTCCGGCTTTAACCTTGGCCCACAAGTCCTATTGACCTCAGAGGTGTTATAATAACCTGTAAAGCAGACAAAAGCCTGTTGTAAATATGATTTTTTCAATATATTTTCAGATATTGTAAATGAAAAAGCTTTTAATGTCCTAAATCTCCAAATTCGTCCACATTGAGCGCTGGGATTTTATCACGTTAGCTTTAAAATCAGATTTTTGGGTTTAAATTGATTTAAAATTGAAGTTTGGTGACCTCAAAGTGCTTACAATGAAACGTATGTACACCTACGATATGTTTTAATGTAGTAAAAATGTACTATTCTTGGTTTTATTGGGAATTCCTCCCTGCCCTGCAAGCAAAGGAGCCCCGGGGGTCTCAGTTTGACAGACGGTGCTTCCATTGTTTTAAAACATCAAACAATGTGATGTGTATCATTTTTTGCATTGCAAACTAAAATAAAGAAAAAATAGAATGCAGCTTCTTACGCACAGAGTAATTATTGGGAGTGTGTGTGAGCATGCACTGGATTTAAATGAGGCTTCTTCCCCTTTACTGGGGCGAGGATGGGCGTTTGTGGACTGCTCCGGAGTCTGCGTCACGTGGCCTAGTTTCTGCCATCCTATTGGTCCAAGGCACGTGTCTGGGAGGGCGGTGGGAAAACGTCACTCGAGGGGCTCGTATTGAAAATAAGAACAAAACTCCAGAGTGAGAGTATTAGAGCATCAGTTTAGGAACCTCTTTATTTACCCTTAGTTTAGTTTAGGTGTAGCGGAGCGCACAGAAATCGGATAAATTGGACGGTGCGCAAATGGCACATTTAACTCAGCTGTAACCCGAGGTTGAGGGAATATATGTCAAAAAAGTATGCTTTTCTCAGAGGACACTATTGCAAGACTTTGCATGGTGTCCGAGGCGCTCACTAGCATTTGAGTTTTATTTTTTTTGCGTGCAAAAAATCCTGCAATTTCATTTCTCCCCAGAAGTTCTTTTTTGCACATTTTAAATTGCAGAGGCGACAAAGGGGTTAAAGCGCGTAAAGGAAAGTGAATCAGTATGGAAGAAAATGATCAGGGCAACAGAGACGTGGTGGTGGATGAGTCGGCGGATGAATCCAACAGAGATGAGTCCAACAGAGCCATCCTCCCCATGCTCCATCAGCCCGGGAACCCGCAGATCCCGCACCGGGTCACAAATTTCTTCATCGATAACATCTTGCGCCCGGACTTCGGACGCAAAAAGGACGGTGGGGAGACCCGAGGATCAGAGAGCAGCCTAAACCTCCACAGCCCTGCTCAGACCGAGCCGGTGGGAGGGGACACGGTGCCGGCGGAGGGCACCTCCACTCCTCACACTGTCACCGGGACCAAGAAACCCCCTATAGCCGAGGAGGAGCCCCTGAAAGCCCGCAGAGAGAAAGGAGACCAGTGCCTAAGCTCAGACTCAGACAGTTCCCAAGCCAGCTCGAACCCTCCCCAGTCCAGTAAACCCATGCTGTGGCCGGCCTGGGTTTACTGCACCCGGTACTCGGACAGGCCTTCTTCAGGTTGGTGCTTCACTTCGTTTTCACTCCGTCCCGTATTCCCGGTAACCTGAAATACCCCGTAACACTGACCCCGGATGCCTTGACCGAGTTCTCCCGAGTGGAGCAGCGACGCGTGTAGAGAGAGCGGAGCAAAACTGAGAATATACTGAGCATAAAAGCGCGTAGGATTTTTGTAGAAATATCATTTAAATGTAAAACGCAAATACATTTGGTCCACGAAGAGTATGCGGTTGTAAAATGTGATTTTATAAATCTAAATAAATATAAATCGGGATTTTCCGTGAGATGAGGCCTGTTTGAAACTAGAAAGGAATATTATGTATTTTAAAAGTAACTTGTATTTAAACTACTCACAAAGTAATTAAAAATACATTTTAAAAATAGCTGTTTGGCATTTACGCACAGATTTATTTTTCTTTAAATGTTACAAGTTGTTGTTTATTTCCTCGGGTTTGAATATGATGAAACCGGGGTCGTATAAATACAAAAAAAATAGCTCGATGCATGCTGAAAGTCTCCCAGAGGAACTGCAATTTTGCAAAAAATTATATTCTTGTTTTAGCACTTTGGCTCTTTGCTGAAAGTTGAGTTTGGGGTGAATTAAAAATGCATGTTTCAACAATGGACGCTCCCACAGCTTATGTGTGTATACTGTCCAGAAGTGTCTCCTATTATTCCCTGTGTTTTGTTTATAAGAAAATATAGGGTACAAGTTGTCAGCCTGCAGCAAACTTAATATCAGGAGTGTTTTCTGGAGCGTCCATATGAAAAGTGGAGTACAACTTGTTCTCATGCATTATGTAACGCTGTATGGAGTAGCGTAGAGGACTACTACGAGTTGTAGAGCTGCTCAGCTTGTATATGGGCTGCGTGGAAAACAAACACACACACACACACACACACACACACACACACACAAGCTGATTCATCAGGTTCGGCGTGTTGTATAGCTTCATGTATGTTTTCCTCGCTGATTGGAGGAGGGAACCAAACACGAAGGCCTCTATAAGCAGAATGAAAATGATCGTAATGTGTTGCTGCTCTACATTCTCTTCACGTTTCCTCCATTGAGGAGCTTTTCAAGTGGCCCACAAAAACAAAAATGCAAAGCAGCTGCAGCGAACTGTATCCTGTGCGCTGTTGCTGCGTAAAAGTGATGTTTCTCCTACTGTCGTCCTATTGGTTCATAATTCCTTATTACTACAGTGTGTGTGTGTGTGTGTGTGTGTGTGTGTGTGTGTGTGTGTGTGTGTAGCCTATATGTGTGTGTAAGCGAGGAAGAAGGATAGGAACAGGGAGGGAGGGGGGGAGGTTTTGGTTCCTGGGTGTTGGTGGTGTCAATAATTTTACAATCGTATTAAAGTGTGCCAAAAAAAGGCTTTTGGGAATCAATCAAACTTATTCTGTGAATTGTTTAAAACAAAATCACGTAATCCCCGAATGACTTGAGGATGCGTGAACATTGGTTTACTTAGTTACTTCTCTATTTTGGTTCGTTAAATACGTTTTAAAATCTATGTTGTCCTCTAAAACAAACTTAAAACACCTGTTTTTAATACATACACATTACCCTTTGTGTTTTGAGAATGGTTTACATATTTATCTATTTTGGAAAGTCACATTTTCTTCTAAATAGACATTACGCACCAGTTTAAGATTAATACGAACATTACCGTAATAATGATTCATGCATATTGGTTTACTTGTATGGTAAATACGTTTTCAAATCTAATGTATCTTCTTAAGTAGACTTTACGCACGTATTCTGGATTCATATTACCCTGGATGTATGGATTGGTTTAATTATTTCTCAATTTGGATGGTTTTAAAATTCAGTTTACTTCTAAAATACATTTTACGCACGAGTTTTGGACGCATTTACATGTAAAGTAGCACGATACCACTTAGACGTAGATTGAGTACTGAGAAAACTAATTTTAAAATTAATTTCTAAAGTTGTTATTGAGCCGAATGCATCATTACGTTTGGCCTTGTAACCATGACCATGTTTTGATGCTGACAAAACAATATCTGAGTGACCCCTCCCCACATTACAGTGCCAAAAAACACCAGTTTAAGATGTCTCTGTTTGAATAGAGTATTTTAAAGAGCAAACTATATTTAAAATACATTTCTAAAATTGATATCAAACCGTATGCTTGGTCACGTTGTTGCCTTGTAATCCTTGCCATGTTTTGATGCTGACAAACCAAGATCTGCGGAACCCCTCCCCACCGTACAGTGCCAAAAACCATCAATATGCAGTCTCTGTTTCAATACGATACTAGTTAGACGTTGATTGAGTATTTTATGGAGCAAACTATATTTAAAATTAATTTCTAAAGTTGTTTTTGAGCCGTTTGCATGATTACTTAACTGCCTTGTATGTTTTGATGCTGACTAACCACTGTGTCCCCTGCACCTTACAGGGCCAAGATCTCGCAAACCAAAGAAGAAATCGACCACCACCACCACACCCACCACCCCCCCAACCAGCAGCAGCAGCAGCAGCAGCAGCAGCAAAGAGGACAAACGACCACGGACGGCCTTCACTGCAGAACAGCTGCAAAGACTAAAAACCGAGTTCCAGACGAACCGGTATCTGACGGAGCAGCGGCGGCAGCACCTGGCGCAGGAGCTGGGCCTCAACGAGTCCCAAATCAAGATCTGGTTCCAGAACAAGAGGGCCAAAATCAAGAAGGCCAGCGGGGCTAAAAACTCTCTGGCCTTGCACCTGATGGCACAGGGACTTTACAATCACGCCACCGTCACGTCCAAGGACGAGAAATCCGACAGCGACTGACTGATCAGAGGTCTGTTTGCCAGCCCATAAAGTCCTCTGGTGAACCCGGAAATGTTGAGAACCTCAACGTTTTATGTTAAAGATGTATAGAAGGGGTCCCCAGCACATAGTCGGAAGCTAACCTGCATATGTTGGGCAATTTGCACAATTAGCATACATTGTGTTAATTAGCATGAATTACGATTATAGCCTATGTGCACAATAGTACAAAAAAAAGGCTTGGCCGATTTGGACAGTTATGGAGTGATTTTTGGGGGTAATTGAGTCAATTTCTGACATAAATGGCAATATTTGTAATCTCTGTGGGCTGATTTTGATTAATTTTGGATCGATTTGGAAGATTTAGTCGACTCTTGATCATTTGGATTGGACAGATTTCCTATTTATTTCTAAATATATCAAATGCAGTCCACAGAGAGTAGCCTACAAATATGGCCACTTTCTGATTAAAACTGCAATTTTGGATCCTGAAAATGTCAGAGATGGATTCAATATCCTGAATAACCCCCCAAACCACTCAAAGTGTCCAAATCGGCGAAGCCATTTTCAAACTATTGTTTATACGCAACAATGTCATTAATTTTAATTAACGCAACGTAAACTAATTGTGCAAATTGCTCAACATATGCAGGTTAGCATCCGGCAGTTTCTATGTTCTTGGGACCCTTACTATACATTTATATCATTAAACGTTGGGGTCTCAACATGTCGGGTTCCCTAAACTGGCACCAGGACCACAGAGCAGCCTCCTGACGAACAGACGCTATAGTAATCCTACGATAGATTTTTATAGAGATATCACATCAAAACTACAGGAAATATTTAAAGAAACCAGTATACTGCTCACCCACCACTACAGATAAAACCGTCCCTACAGAATGTCAGTCTCTATAGCCTCCTGCAGGAATATTATAGTGGGGTTTCGTTATATGGGAGGGGTCTGTCAAGCCTACAATGCAATAATCTCATCGAATAAAGGGCCAGTGAGAATACCAGCATAAATTGTTTAAAAAAAAATAGAGATATTTCTGCAATATCACGTCTATAAAAGATGTTGTATAAAAGTCATTGTTTGTCCCCCCCCCTCCCCCCCAATATGAGGTGCTCACACCCTTCATTTTTTCTATAGGCCTCTCATGATTGTCATTTCTCCATGGAGCTAAAGCTGCGATGTGTCAGTGAAGTGAACAAACCGAAGTCCAAAGAACATTTGTGCTGCACCCAGGCTACTGTGAATTTAAATAAATGCTAACACCACTTTTTATTATTATTATTATTCCCATAGTGCTTGTTGGTTTGTGTTTCAATGTGAAAACAGGGCAGAGAGAGGAGGGTGTTTTTAAATGTAATTGGGCAGACAATGAATTTTGATACGTTTTTTAAAAAAAGATACAAAAGTGATTTCTTTGTCTAACGCCACTAAAATGCTAAGCTAGGCTAAGCTAGGCTAAGCTAGGCTACCCCCTCCGATGCATCAGTGCAGCTGTTGTAGTTTAACCAGCAATATGAATCATTTTGTAGCTCGAAGGCTCACTCTGTAGCATAAAGACAATGATGACCCC
>NW_011351700.1:2144556-2150948 GCF_000735185.1 Notothenia coriiceps | reverse complement strand
CCCCCCCTTCTGTTCTAGAATAGCCTCTACAAATCCTTCTCTATATACAGTTTTATTACATTTATCATGAAAAAGGCAAATCCGTCTGACTGTATTACAAATCGTTGTTGAAAGGACTTCATATGTGTATTTATATAGATTATATTGAGAAAAAAGATCTATCCAATGACCAGTGTTGCTTTAGAGTAGATATCTGAGGTGTTCACACTGCTTGTTTATCTTGCAATAACTTCCTTTTGTTTCTTTTTGTTTTGTGAATGAAAATAGTTTATGGGGCCTTTTTGCATGAAAGCTGCAATTTGTTGTACTTGGGGGGGCAAAAATAACTGTGTTTATAAACTTTATCGACGGGAGTATGAAGTTTTAGACTGTATCCATACCAAATTGTGGACTTTTCTGCCTTTTTCAAAGTGTTTTTGTTGTGTATCTGCAAAAAGTGTGTGTGAATTAAAATCCACCAAACAGAGACACACTTTGCCTTAAAGTTCAAGTGTGAACTTTTTTTCTGAAACAGAAACTGTGCCGAATCAGAGAAGCAGTATTACTTCAAATGCAGACTATTCAATGCCTTTATGAAAACACTGCTGGTACGACATTATGAATTTACTCATCAGCGTATATCTATCTATATATGAACATGTTTAAATGAAATTACAACACAGAGTTGTAGAAGACAATGCTATTTTTTATTTTATGTTGAAGTATTCTTTGGTATAAGTGTACATAATTTGTATCATGTATTAATTGTGTAATTAACTGCCTCCTGAACACTGCAAAAGAAGAGTTAATAAAACCTTGAAGATTATACACAAACATGTTTCTGGCATCTTTTGTAAAAAACAAACACAAAGTGTGACCTCAAATCAACGCTGAGCTTCTGCACGCATTCAAATCTGGAAAACAACATGCATTATTAGCTTAAATTAGGCAGATATATACAAAAATAGTTGCCTAGATGTCAAATACTCCCAAATATAATCACATATTATTCATTTGCATGGCATGACAATCCTCTCCCACTCATTCACTCATGGGCGGTTCTGCATCGCATTCACACAGGATCAAATTCATGGCTTCTGAGATTAAAACATTTGCAAAAAAGCATGCAAACATTATGCAAAAGGGGGGTGGTGGTTGTTGGTGGTGGTGGTGAAGGGGGGGGGGGCCTTGTACAATTCCCAGGCATGTTTCCACAACAATGCCTTATCTGCATTTCCATACTTGCACCGCTAGTCTTTGAACGCCACGTCTAACGGCAGAGAGCGATGTTTCCACGACGGTCAGTCCTCCACCTCCTCCTCCTCTGAAAGCTTCTGTCACAGAACTGAGAGGGGAGAGAGAGAGGGGGGGAGAGAGAGAGAGGGGGAGACACACTGGAAAAAGAGCAATGAAGGTCAAAGCCTGTCATGGCTGCAGGTGGCTGGTTCCCCCCCTCCCAGTACACACACTACTCTCGCTCACACACTCACATCTTACTATCACTCGGGTTCATTTTATTTTTCCTGGCACGCACACACACTTGATTCCTCACATGCTCTCACACACACACCCCCCCACCCCCTGTTGTTTCAGGTCCATCAAGAAGAAAAATATTCACTTGCAGAGAAACTCCCCGAAGTTCAGACAGGGACACGGGGGCATGGAGCTGCAGGAGCACGCTCTCTCTGCTTTAATACGGGAACATAACTTGTCTCATTGCAAGAAAAAGTGAGTTTCAGATGCTTGGTGTTACACATGTCAACATTTTACAATCTTATCTTCCTGTTTATTTATCAGGAAGTGTGCAGCCAAATTGTTTGGGAAACAATAAAACCTGTAAGCCACTCACGAAGACAGAAGCATGCACGTTGGTTTAGTTACTTGTTTATATTTTAGCTTTTAAAAATCCAAGTTCTCTTTAAATGTACTTTATGCACCTCTTTTAGGTGCACACATTACCCTATAACGACAACACATGTGGACATTGTATTACTCGTTTCTCCATCTTAAATGTGTTTTAAAAAATCTAAGTTCTCTCCTAAACTGTACTTTATGCACCTGTTTTAGATGCATGTGCACACTACCCTAATCAGGACAGAAGCATGGACATAGGTTCACTTATTTCTCCATTTCAAATATAGTTAAATACTTTGAAATATCTACGTTTTGTCTGAAAATGTACTTTAAGCACCCGTTTTAGATGCATGTGCACACACTACACATATTGGTTTGGTAATCATGTTTGGTTGACTTATTTCTGTATTTGTACATTTTTTAAGTCTATGTTTACGCACGTTACGTTTTAGACACATATGCATGCTCTATTCAAAATGTCAAGAATACGATACTGGTTAGACGTGGATTGAGTATATTAAGCCATAGTGGCCATGCTTATTGTGTGCCTTGTAATCATGACCATGTTTTGATGCTGACAAGTGTGTGTGTGTGTGTGTGTGTGTCTGTGTGTCTGTGTGTGTGTGTGTCTGTGTGTGTGTCTGTGTGACCCCTCCCCACACCACAGGGCCAACATCTCACAAACCAAAGAAGAAAAACGAGCATCAGCAGAGAGGACAAGCGACCACGGACGGCCTTCTCTGCAGAATCAATAGCCGAAGCTGCACGAGCACACTCTCTTTGCTTTTATGTGAAAGTAATTAGCAAAAAAAGTGACATCCAGGAGGTCAAATGTCCTCCAAAACAACACCACATGGAGTACAAATCACCAACACGCTGGGGAGTAAACACCTCTTGTGTAAGAACGTGCAGAATTTGAGCAAAATGCATGAAATAAAAGTGACTTTCTGCAAGTTCTCAAGCTGTAAAGATGGAAGTGAGCGCAGGATACATCAATGTCTACCTCTAAAACACAAAAGGGTCTCCCCCCCCATCCTACTATGACCTCTCCCACCATCCTCCCACCGCTCGCCCCCCCCCACTGTGTCATTTACCCACTTTTCTAAAAATGCTTCCTACGGCCAGAGTGGAATCTGCTGCTCAGAGGTGCCCGGGCTTTGTGGCGGAAACATAATTAAAGTGGTGAAAGATGTAAAAGGTGAAGAATGGGGATGACATCAGGCCAATTTCACACTTGGCACTCGAGTGGCTAGGTCCAAGCCAGGACTCTTGCCTCGGTACGCAGATCAAAGCCCACTGTCACCGCACCACTGCTGCAAAAAAGAGAGCTAAAGGGACACCTAACTATGCTAATCCCCAGGACGAATATATTTTAATCTTGTTAGAATACAAGTTAATGCCGTGGCTCAGTGACTGAACTCTTCTTGGCAAGAAAGAGAGAATTACTTTTTACCTTTTCTACACATTCGGCACGGGGTAAACAGAGTCTGGACTAACTTTTCTATACATATAGTGTACAGGAGGCTAGGCAGGCAACACTTTTCATTAAGGAGCGTCTGAACACGCAAAGGAAATGAGTATTTTGTGGACTTTCGGTGTCTCACATAGAGCCCTCCCTTCTCCAGAGCACCTTGGTAACCCTTGATCTCTCATGGATGACTGCGCAGACAATGGAGAGCGGATGCTTTCTGCAGAAGTCACACCCAGGCAACTCTCATTTCACACACCGGGTTTGAGCGACCCCTTGTAAAGAGATGCTTTTCAATAAAGGTCCTTTTTGTTCACTAGGGCGGAAACTCAGGGAAAAACAAATCTCTCCCCGTTCCCTTTTTCCCATAGCCGCCATTTCTGTTTCTCCAGGCTTTAGAGGAGTGGATTAAAACCAGGAGATATGAAATCTTACATTTCATGTGGTTTCATTGATGAAGCACAAAAAGAAAGCACTTGATTGTTCTTTTTTGGGCAGAACATTAATGAGAAAACACTGAATTAAAAGTGGATCTGTTTATAAAATATTACATTTCACACAATGACTGAATTGTTTTACTTGCACTTAAGTTATTACTTTCTCTGCACTTTGGATTTAGCTTCAATAAAACGACGGTTTTTGGTGTTGATTCTGGTGAAACAGACTAACACTAACTTTCATTATATTGACATTGAAATGGAAGCAGACATACCTTAACAAACATTTATTTTACCCCATGAAACATCGACACATCCTTTATTTTTTACTGCATTGTCATTTGCAATTAGTCTGTTGCCTAATTCATCATAAAGCCTTAATATTGATCATCATGACCTTCCAGAACATATTCAAATCGCTAAAAGAGTCAGAAATACAAAGATATTTTACATAAATCACATTAAAAATCAGCAAATCTTAAAAAACGATTATGTTTTTTCCTCATCAATGATCAAATAAACTCATCAATGAACAGAATTGTTGTGTTCCTCAATGAATTGCTAAATATTCAATAATAGATATGAAACATTGCTTTGAATGGCTTTTTCATGAAAACAACATCATGATAATACCAGTTAAAAGATTAAAAAAACACACTTAAACCTTATGTCTGTTACCAAATGACTGTTATTATAAATGAGTATGCATTACATGGTATGCACGAGTTCAAATGTTATTAAATTGCATTTCAAACGTCTTCACAAATGTCTTTATCGTAAGCCATGCAATTAGGATGATGCAATACCTAATCTCACAATCTTTAGTATTAAATCACCATGCAATTATAACAGTTTCACACCGACGACTCATTTAATGTTTCCTGAATTCCCAAGTTTACTTTGCACAGAAAGTTTTACACCCAAAACTTCCCTGTTCGAGTTAAACATGCAACCAAACAAGCTCTGACTCCAGAATAAAAACCAGGGTGTTTGTGTAACACACTGAGGTAAACACTGTTGAATATCTCTCAAAATAAGCACTGACTTCTTATTCTAAAAACATTCTGGAAGAAACAAATGCATGCAAAGGAACCAAAGGAGGCTGTAATGTGATCTGCTGCATTACAATTCAATAATTCATAAGATGAGGGGGTTGAAAACCAGATCTCCTCAACAGTTCTTTCTGTATGCTACATTTCCTACGGTGGCCGACAGGTGCTAACGCGCTACTAAACATTTCCATCAGGAGAAACGTGCTGCAGCTTCAGAAACGATGCAGATATTAAAAATCAAAGGTTCCACATGAAGAAACATCTTCATCAACAACACATGCAGCATTTAGAGAACATTCAGCAACTTGAGGAGACATGCGCAGCGTTTACTAAAAGCTGCAGAAACCAAACGCTGCAAGAAGCTCAAAACACAACGGAGACCAGGGGACACTAAAGAGTGACACACACAGCTGAGAGAACAGGGGACACTAAAGAGTGACGCACACAGCTGGGAGACCAGGGGACACTAACGAGTGACGCACACAGCTGAGAGACCAGGGGACACTAAAGAGTGACGCACACAGCTGGGAGACCAGGGGACACTAAAGAGTGACGCACACAGCTGGGAGACCAGGGGACACTAAAGAGTGACGCACACAGCTGGGAGACCAGGGGACACTAAAGAGTGATGCACACAGCTGGGAGACCAGGGGACACTAAAAAGTGACGCACACAGCTGGGAGACCAGGGGACACTAAAGAGTGATGCACACACACAGCTGGATACCAGGGGACACTAAAGAGTGACGCACACAGCTGGGAGACCAGGGGACACTAAAGAGTGACGCACACAGCTGGGAGACCAGGGGACACTAAAGAGTGACGCACACAGCTGGGAGACCAGGGGACACTAAAGAGTGATGCACACAGCTGGGAGACCAGGGGACACTAAAGAGTGACACACACAGCTGGAGACCAGGGGACACTAAAGAGTGACGCACACAGCTGGGAGACCAGGGGACACTAAAGAGTGACGCACACAGCTGGGAGACCAGGGGACACTAAAGAGTGACGCACACAGCTGGGAGACCAGGGGACACTAAAAAGTGACGCACACAGCTGGGAGACCAGGGGACACTAAAGAGTGACGCACACAGCTGGGAGAACAGGGGACACTAAAAAGTGACGCACACAGCTGAGAGAACAGGGGACACTAAAAAGTGACGCACACAGCTGGGAGGCCAGGAGACACTAAAGAGTGGCGCACACACAACTGGGAGACCAGGGGACACTAAAGAGTGACGCACACAGATGGGAGACCAGAAGGCGCCAAATGTAGTGCCAAGTTTTAGATGAATACATCATCTCAAATGGACTTGACTGGTCTCGTTGTGTGGGTGTGTGTTCAGATGGGGCAGTGGGGCTATGACAGGCAAAGAAAGCGGAGTGACAGCTTTGATCAGGCAGAAGGCGCCAAATGTAGTGGCAACGCACTGCATGTTACATCGGGGGCACTTGTGCACATCATTTAAAAAAAATTGCCACAGGGGGTCCCGCCAGAGGATAATGCTATATGGGGTGCCTGGCACGGCAACGTTTGGGAACCCCTGGGTTAAGGATAGTGGATAGGAGATTCAAAGGATTTAGGACAAGAGACTGCGGT
>NW_011351700.1:2136814-2144511 GCF_000735185.1 Notothenia coriiceps | reverse complement strand
CGTGTGTCGACCCTCTGGTCCCCTGTGATTTTTCACTGCGTGTGTCGACCCTCTGGTCCCCTGTGATTTCTCACTACGTGTGTGTGTCGACCTATGGTCCCCTGTGATTTCTCACTGCGTGTGTCGACCCTCTGGTCCCCTGTGATTTCTCACTGCGTGTGTCGACCCTCTGGTCCCCTGTGATTTCTCACTGCGTGTGTCGACCCTCTGGTCCCCTGTGATTTCTCACTACGTGTGTCGACCCTCTGGTCCCCTGTGATTTCTCACTGTGTGTGTCGACCTCTGGTCCCCTGTGATTTCTCACTGCGTGTGTCGACCCTCTGGTCCCCTGTGATTTCTCACTGCGTGTGTCGACCCTCTGGTCCCCTGTGATTTCTCACTGCGTGTGTCGACCCTCTGGTCCCCTGTGATTTTTCACTGCGTGTGTCGACCCTCTGGTCCCCTGTGATTTCTCACTGCGTGTGTCGACCCTCTTGTCCCCTGTGATTTTTCACTGCGTGTGTCGACTCTCTTGTCCCCTGTGATTTTTCACTGCGTGTGTCGACCCTCCGGTCCTCTGTGATTTCTCACCGCGTGTGTGTTGACCCTCTGGTCCCCTGTGATTTCTCACTGCGTGTGTCTACCCTCTGGTCTTCCGCGGTTTACATCACGGTTCAAAATCTACTTATGTAGTAGAGTTTACCTGAACTGACCAGAGCAACACACCCACACACAAGTCTACCCCGTCACCCCGATACTGTCCGTTTCTTTCGCCTCACTGTCGAAACTAGTCCGTCTTCCGCGGTTTACATCACCGTTGCGTGACGTACAATGTAGCCCCCGTGAACACGTGTAGTAAATTTTTTTTAACGGTGTCCCCCAGGGCGGTCTCCTATTACGATATACCCCACGGACCGTGCCGTTGCAAACCCTTGGGGACCCAATTCCTATCACCTATCCTCTAAGTTTCCTAAATCCTGTTCTCTGACGCCATGAATCTCTTAAGTTGCTGAAGATGTTTTGGAACATTTGTGTTTTTATATCTGCATCCTTTCTGGAGCTACAGCGTGTTTCCCCTTACTGTGTGTCTGTTGTTTGCACCTGTCGGCCACTGCAGCCTCCCTCTATATTCAGAAATTAAGATGTACAATGTACAGTCATGCCTTCTCTGGCCTTTGTTACCGAGTTTTGTCTCTTGCTGACACAGTGAGACAGGGTCAAGGATACATCCGACTCACCTCAGGCCCCCTGCTCTCCCTCGGGACCCAACTGTCACTCACTCTGTGGTTACGCATCACAACTGACAGAGGCACAAAGTGAGAGCATCAACAGCAGCAACATCATCACCAAAACCCATCCTTAGCATGACATCTTCCTCCTCGTCCACTCTGCACTGTGGAGGGAAGCACAAACAACACATTCACACCACGAGACAATAAGAAAAATGTCATTCAGAGTGAGGAGAAGTCCTAAAAATAATTCACCTTAACATTCTCCACCAGGCAGTTGTTGCAATGGAGTTGTTGTGAAGTGGCAGCCAGACCTGCAGATGATGGGTTATTGAGACGGCATTAACACACACACATCTACTCATTCAAACAGCATTGGGTTGCTGTAGCGTATAGCTTGCTTTAATTGGGTTTGAGTAGATGACATAATAAGCACATGCATGGAGCTGTTAGAGTAAGAGCAAAGGGTTCAAATGATCACAGCACTTTGTACATTAAGAGGGAATATAGCCACTGATATTCTGTACTGTAGCAGAGCAGAATTTAAATCACGCTGTGGCCAACGCTGAGAGAAATTACAATTAAGACACGTATATATAATTAATATAGCGAGCAGGGAATAACAGACCATATGCAAGCAGATAATCAGGATACAACAAAAGGTAACTGTATTCCCTTATAGTTACAACGAAAGGCAGGTTTTCCTTTAAATAAAATCATTTCTGATCCTAAATATCTTTCTTTTCTAAGGTCACATTGTTCTGCGGTCTTACAAAATACACTTAAGTAAAAAAAAATCTTTGCATTGCATTTGATATTGACGGAGAGTAATCGGGTTACTTGGATAAGGTTGGATTGTTAAAATAACCCTCCTAACCTTTCTCAGCGTGTGCTTGTTCGCCAACGGAAAATGTGGAGAATGAAATGGCAGTTGGCCAAGACCTTATATTTAAAGTAACGGTCAGAAAAAAGCATATTTGATTTCCCATTTATCTGCACTATGACAACACTAGCCAAGGGGTTTTTCGCCAACCATGTGTAGATGAGCTTTATAGCATTAATTCTCACTATTTGCTTCTGCACCCTGACAAATGAAGACTGTGTGAACCCCTGCTTTTTGGTTAACCCCTCCACTGGTTTCCGCCCCAATCTACCTGTCTAGACTCCTTCAGATTCGACATTGTTCTCACTCGGCCGGATACACTGAGAAATAATAATCATCTCGCCTGGCGTACGAGGAAAGCCTCGGTTCAGTCGACCGTTTCCAGCTCACAGCGGTGGGCGTCTCTCCCTTTTCTCCCTTTCACTCATTCTGCTGCCATGCTGCCATTTTAACTGCTTCCTGAGTGGCAGGCGGGCGAGAGGGCGGGGTGTTTTTGGGAAGAAGTGGCAACGGCGGCCATGATGGAGGAGTCACTACAGACACTGAGGAACGGCCTCGATATCAAACACACACATTGGGGTTTGTGTGGTGGTGCAAAGCCGGCGAGAATCCAGGTATGACGCGAGAAATTGGAGCGAAATGCACGCGTCGCCGAGACATCACGAAAACCTAGTAATTCTCACAATTTGAAAACATTTCATCCTCGTTTTTGCAAGACAATTTAAAATGTGAAATCTTAAATGACATACTCAACATCAAGAGTAAGGCCATACAGCGAATAGTACAAAAGTCAACATCAATACGATATGTCAGTGTTGGCGAGAATCTGAGCAAAATAATGCTTTTTTTTTTGCTTATATTTAAAATAATGAACTATATTTTCTCGCTTTTCAATGAAATCAAACTTGCATACGCTGTGTGTAAGTACACATTAAAGGAGAGTCATTGTTGGGAAGAGACACAAACATGCAATTTAAATACAGATAAAATAAAATGATTTAAAATAAAATATATTGTAAACAAGGCACGCCTTAAAAGCAGCTCAGGAAGACGAGCATTACTCAGCTAGGCTTTCAAAATAAAAAAACATCTCAATGAATATATGTTTGGGTTTAACCACAAAATGCTTGTTGAGATTGAGAAGTAAGACAAATGTTGGATTTACTTACTGCGCATGTGGAATAAAACGTCCAAAAATGAAAAATAAAAACATGGACTTCCAATACGTGTCACAAATTAAACTGACAATTAAAAAAATTGATAAATAAATACAAAAATGGACTTCCTGTGCGAGTCACATTTCTTTTTTAAATCCAAAGAATGTCATGAAAAAAAATGTCATGAATAAATTAAAACTGACTCCTTGTAAATGTCACAAATAAAAAAGAAATACTTCCAAAGTATG
The DNA here is from genome assembly GCF_000735185.1 of Notothenia coriiceps. NCBI lineage: Eukaryota > Metazoa > Chordata > Actinopteri > Perciformes > Nototheniidae > Notothenia > Notothenia coriiceps. The sequence continues at coordinate 2,141,015 of NW_011351700.1, read as the reverse complement.
TCATGAATTAATAGTAACAATACAAAAATGTAATTCAGTTATTGTGGGATCAGACGACCTGAAGCACACTGATATACATCTCTAAGCTGAGAGGCGAAGATCTTAATGTCCAAACTGCAGATGTCACAGGATTTTAAAAATAAAAAAGGACGTTTTTGCCACGCTTCTATTCCCTCAAAGCAGATTCTTTATACAATGTGGGTCACCCGCCTCATTTCCCCACCCCCAAAAGTGGAAATTAAAACAGAAAAACTGCTTCCTAGGATGACCAAAGTGTCTCCTAACCAACTATAGTTGAGGTCAAAGTTCATTAAGTCCCCTTGGAAACACCAGGGCAACACAAGATGGTCTAGACAGGTCATGGTATCCCCCAAAATGCCCAAATCAACCCCCTGGTTTCTTCCGGAAGGAGCAGCCAAGTGCAGTTTAAACAGTTCGGAGGATGGGGGTCGGACCTTTGAACCCTCGTGAGGTCGGATCAGCACCTCCACCCTCCACTGATCAAAGCTGAGGATCCTCCGTGTCAAAGGGGGGAGATGAACTCTGTAATCTAGACGTGTCCAAAAAACCCAATTGTCTTCTTTTCACAAGAGCCCCCAAAATGGACCCTTCCGGTGCCGCTGATTACATTAAAAGGGGAGGACGACAGGGTCTTTTCACTGAGGGCGAATCGGACAAAAGAGGCGCTTCCGTGCCCCCTTTCGCCATCTGGTCCCCCAAACAGAGAAGAAGGAATGAAAAAACACACAGAGGCTTTTAAAATGAAAAGGGCCGCTGCTGTTTGCCTATCTGTCCGTCCATCCCATCTATTCAAACATACAGTAATGCCCTCGCGCAGATTGGACGCCAAAATCTGCATCAGCAAATAAAGCGAGGTTCATGAGCAGATCTACGGGTTTAACTGAACATACATCATTATCACTGCGAAGACGATCTGTGGTTCGGACGGATCTGTGATGGAAATGACCAGAAAAACACGAATAAATGTGATCATTTTGAGTTTTAATTACAATCCAGTCAAAAGAAGGAGGTAAATAATTGAAAACGAAGCACATTTGGCCTTAAAAACTAAAAAATATGTTGTTTTTTTGACATAAGCGTTGTGTACGAAGGTGTGTCAGTTACATTAGGTTGCAATTTGTCAAATATCCTGCATGATGCACGTCTATCCCTATTGGTTAGTTGTGAGTCAGTGTTTTTGCACATGGCGTCATGACGATTGGATCCAATAATATGTTCCCATTTGATTTTTTTCAGCTGCTGTTTTGGCCGCAGATTATTCAGCAGCTCATGTTGAAATGAAAAGTCCCAGAAATCCAAATTCGCTGATTACTAAACCGCTGCCAGCGTTTTATTACGAGTATTTCTAACCTCAGAGGTCAGACAGACTTCATTAGGAGTTCGCTTTGTAACTTACATATTAAAATAACCAATCAAACGAAGCGCTGGGAGTTTAAAAGACATCATTTTGGACGTTATCTGGCATTTATTGGGGTGTGTTGACATAATCTGGGTCTAAAGAACCTGATATTACATTGATAAAAAGCCGTAAATGTACTTTATTATCTCCTCTTTGGTCCAATTTAAAATCCATGTTATAATAATGTAGTGTTTCAGGTACTGCAGGTGAGTTTGTGTGATGTTAGATTGATCAGATATGATGATGTGGAGAGTACACAACTTTCTACATTTGCCCAAATGTATGAAAATATCCATACGGTATTATAACGCAATATCATGTTTTTAATATTACATTACATTACATTTAGCTGAGGCTTTTATCCAAAGAGACTTACAATAAGTGCGTTCGACCAACAAAATACAAACTTGAAGAAAACAGAATCATATAAGTACATCAGGTTTCATAGAGCCAAAACATTTCAAGTGCTACTCAACTGGCTTTAGATAAGCCAGTCCTTTATTAGTATATAAGTGATTTGTTAGTAATTCTATCTCTCGAAGTGGAGTCTAAAGAGATGAGTTTTCAGTCTGAAGAAGATGTGTAAGCTTTCTGCTGTCCTGATTTCAATGAGGAGCTCATTCCACCATTTTGGAGCCAGGAAAGCAAACCCACGTGTTTCTGCTGATGGGAACTTGGGTCCCCCTCGCAGTGCGGGTGCAGCGAGCTGTTTGGCTGATGCAGAGCGGAGTGCACGTGCTGGGGTGTACGGTTTAACCATGTCCTGGATGTAGGAAGGGCCAGATCCATTCACAGCATGGTACGCAAGTACCAGTGTCTTGAAGTGGATTCTAGCAGTTACTGGAAGCCAGTGAAGGGAGCGGAGGAGCGGCGTGGTGTGGGAACATTTAGGAAGGTTGAAGACCTAATACTATTTGAATTCTCATTTTTTGCAAAGATATCTTCCCCTCTTAGTTTTTTTTATCGATTAAAAACCATTTTAATTATGATTATATATATATTTGTAATCAATGGTTTATATGATGCACTCTGATATTCACTCAAATCAGTGCTTTGATTGCTGTAATTTCACAATTGATATGCAAATGGTGCGCTTATTTTTGACTGTTTTGATTAGATTAAAACAAATTGAACAGTTTGCCAGATTCCTGCCAACACACAGCCCTACATTATATGATCAAAATGCTAAAGACGTTAGGATTTAGGATTTGAAGGCTCCTAAAGTGTTTCTATCAACATGTGTTACTCTGCAATAATCACTTTTAAACTTACAGTAAATATAACCAGATACGTTTTAAAGGTCCCATGTCATGCTTTTCTGGTTCTTACCCGTCCCCTTGTGTGTTATGAAGGTTGTTCTGCATGTGAACGGTCTGCAGAGTCAAAACCACGGTCAGATAGTCACCAAAACACCTCTCCAAAGTTACACCCATAGTATGGGGGAGTTAATAACTCTACACAGAGAAAGACCTGTGGTTAGGTTTACTCATGCCTACAAGAGAAGTAGTTACTTTGAGGGTTTTGACTCTGCAGACCGTTCACATGCAGAACAACCTTCATAACACACAAGGGGACGGGTAAGAACCAGAAAAGCATGACATGGGACCTTTAAAACGTATCTGGTTATATTTACTGTAAGTTTAAAAGTGATTATTGCAGAGTAACACATGTTGATAGAAACACTTTAGGAGCCTTCAAATCCTAAATCCTAACGTCTTTAGCATTTTGATCATATAATGTAGGGCTGTGTGTTGGCAGGAATCTGGCAAACTGTTCAATTTGTTTTAATCTAATCAAAACAGTCAAAAATAAGCGCACCATTTGCATATCAATTGTGAAATTACAGCAATCAAAGCACTGATTTGAGTGAATATCAGAGTGCATCATATAAACCATTGATTACAAATATATATATAATCATAATTAAAATGGTTTTTAATCGATAAAAAAAACTAAGAGGGGAAGATATCTTTGCAAAAAATGAGAATTCAAATAGTATTAGGTCTTCAACCTTCCTAAATGTTCCCACACCACGCCGCTCCTCCGCTCCCTTCACTGGCTTCCAGTAACTGCTAGAATCCACTTCAAGACACTGGTACTTGCGTACCATGCTGTGAATGGATCTGGCCCTTCCTACATCCAGGACATGGTTAAACCGTACACCCCAGCACGTGCACTCCGCTCTGCATCAGCCAAACAGCTCGCTGCACCCGCACTGCGAGGGGGACCCAAGTTCCCATCAGCAGAAACACGTGGGTTTGCTTTCCTGGCTCCAAAATGGTGGAATGAGCTCCTCATTGAAATCAGGACAGCAGAAAGCTTACACATCTTCTTCAGACTGAAAACTCATCTCTTTAGACTCCACTTCGAGAGATAGAATTACTAACAAATCACTTATATACTAATAAAGGACTGGCTTATCTAAAGCCAGTTGAGTAGCACTTGAAATGTTTTGGCTCTATGAAACCTGATGTACTTATATGATTCTGTTTTCTTCAAGTTTGTATTTTGTTGGTCGTATGTTTTTGTCTGTGGGTGTCTGTCTGTTGTAATTAATTTTGATATTGTTATAATTTATGTATACATTTTTTGGGCAATGTGAAAGTTTGTGTACGCGTCTCACCATCATCAGATATCTGGATCAATCCTAACATTCACACAAAACTCACTGCAGTACCTGAAACACTATCATTATCTGGACTTGACGAATGTGTATTCTTAGAAATTGGACCAACAGTAGCAGGGAGCAGTGAATAAAGCTAACTAATTTTACGGTTTTTA
>NW_011351700.1:2128820-2136769 GCF_000735185.1 Notothenia coriiceps | reverse complement strand
CAGGGACCAGAACAATGTTGAATATCTCTAAAAGGGTACGAATTCAGATTTAAAAATTTAAAAGTTTGATACAGAATGAATGTCAGAAAATGATGTGTAACATTTTAAGTTGGAAATGAGGGTTTCTGAGTGAAAGTATATGAAGGAAATTTAGCATTCTGAAGTTGCATGAAGAGTGTTCAAGTCTGAAGGAGTTGTCCCATTGATTCCATTTTAACAAATTGTGATGAATTATGGGAGTGTATCGTCTGGGAATTATGCGAAAGTTGCATGTAATGAAGAATAGTAGAATAGCCCCAAATGTTTTTTTTTTTGGAGTTTGCGCCGAGCGTGGAAGGAACGTTTTGATGTTCGAAGCCTGAATTTCTGCGATGTGGTGGAACGTGGGAAGAGGCCGAAGAAGACCGAGGGATACCCCGGGCGGAATAATAAAGAATTCCGTGCGTAGCATAACAGATAGTTGGAATGCTGTATCAGCATTCCCACTAAATAACACATTTTATCAGACCATCTTCCAAACATAATGCAATATCAAAGGTGTTTTATAAATAGCTAGAGACAGCTATCCCATTTTCATGGGAGCAAGGAGGATGTCAGATAAGACGAATTGATGAAGTCTGAACACGGAAGAGATCAGAATGGATGACAAGTGTGAAGAACCACAGTACGTTTACCAGAGAACAGCTGTTCATATATCGTGAAAGATCAATCGCAAATGATTACTTATTATGATGTGATGACCTAGGGTATGAATAAACATACTTATTACTACCAAACCCTGAACTTTTCTTGAAAATATTAAATATATAAATATAATATTAAAATAAAGTTAGTGTACTCAATTTTGCAAGGCCAAGTGTGGAGTGCCACAGGGTACTATTGTAGGACCCCTTTTATATAAAATGTTCCGTACATGACTTGTAAACTATGGAAATATTCTCTATCCACTAGATCCCAAGACTATTTGTTTTCACACAGGTGAAACATTCTGCAAAGGCTTGTAAAATAAGACAGTAAAGAACCGTTGTAAAATGTTTCATAATCAAAGATACAATTTCAGTTATGAATACATAGTGAAATGTGCCAAAGATAATTCTTATTGAAGATAAGTATTGATGTTAAATTATGTTTGACCTATCAGAAGCTGGTGCGGGATGCCTATCATCATTGTCAATTATGTTTCGAAGGGAAAGTTATTTTCTTCCGGATTATTATTTTGATGCATCACAAACATGTTTCTGATCAGTCTGTGGAGGAGATTTGGCTACGTGCATAGGCAACCAAAACACAGGACTGTATGCCAGGAGGCCACTTTGTATGGTGTGAAACAATCAGTGAAGTTGACTTTTTTTTAAGTTACGTCTCTAACTTCAGTAATGTTACAAACACTTAATTCAAGGCAAATCATGATTTTTTTACTACTCCTTAACTTAACCAATACGTTTGTTGCATTTTCAAACTTGCATTTTGTTAACTTCCTCTATGCAATGTCGACTGTAACCGGTGAGTTAATGTTTCCTTCAAAAAACTATTGAGAATACATATATAGTTGTATTGATGTCATTATGTAAGATATAGGGTTACGTGTTGATGTAACATATTGTTTTGACAGTTTATCCCCATGTATTGCAATTCTGATGTGCAACAGGTTTCAGAATGCATAAAACTGAAATCTGTGATCAAATGCAGAAGTAAGCATGAAAGATTGTGTATCATGATAATTCCCAATGAGTTGATTAACCATGGGAAAATAAGAAATAATTTGTTTACAGTATCTTGGGTGCAGACTGCAGGGTGAGTTCCCGGGAGGTGTTGGTCAGGGTGGGGCACGTTTGGAAAGCATCTTAGAGTGCATGCCGACGACCTCGGCTACAAAAGTACTCTCAGCAGTTGGAACATCTAGACTATTTATTTCATCTTTCTGAACTGATCGTTTGCCAACAACAGCAAATGTGAAGAGCAATGTATTTTTTTATTACTGTATAACCAGATAGAGATACTGGGCTGTTTGAAACTCTGGTTAGATGTCATTATGTTTTAGCTATCATCAGTTGTATACACATTTTGCGATTTCTTACGATTGATTACATTCTCCTTGTCTTATCCAACTAGTATCTTCACCAACATAGCAGAAAATAGGTGACAAAAAATTGTTAAAATACTTGTGTGGGTCTAATATTCAAGTCTTTGCAAAGGTGTGCAAAAGCGTTTTAGGGTTTCAGATTTAAAATTCAGGGCCAGCGGTGGAATATCCAATATTAATTTTGTTAAGTTACAAGATTACCCTCTGGGAGTTAAACTGGTACTTTTGTCAGAAATATTCAGAATTGTCTGAGATGTATGTCTGTACTCAGACTTGACCTACTACAGACATAAAAGTGTGCAAAAATACAACAATAATGCAATTTTTCCTTTCGTTTTTTTAAGAATCATTAACCCCAAAATAGTTTTGTTACTTCTGGTGGGTCCAAAAAGTTACCATGCTACAAATAATTGATGTTAACAGAAAAATCCATTTCAAGAGTACTTTCTATTTTGCAGTTCAAGTTCCACATTTTGGTTTAATAACTCTGGAAGTCTCCGGGTGCATCATCAGTAATCTTGACTTAAAGTGTAACAATAAGGCCAGGGGGAATCTTTTGATATATCACGCATATAACTGCATTTTGTTGGGGTTAGTGTTACAACATTTTCCGACAACCATGAACATTTGTATTTTCAATGCTTGCTTCAATGAAACAAACGGTAAGCTTTAATGAAAGAAAGATGTCACATACCCCATCCAATTGCAATAATTTCAACTGGACTATATGCATACTGTACCTTTTTATTGCAGGGCTCAACGCTAACTTTTAAAAGTGCAACCAGGCATCAGCTTTTGGTTGCCAAAACTGAAAATACGATTGCCATTTTTAGACACCTTATATTTTAAATAATTAAGATACTATACAGTTATACATCAACTTAATAATGAACATGTGACACAAATGAATGTTCAAATGCTTTACAATAAGTAATTAACACAATTAATTGAAACTAAAGTGGTAGTAAACTTGTCCACCCTCAATTGCTGGTATACAAAATACCAGTAGTGCAGCTGTTGTCATGTTCTTCACAGATCCCCCAAAGATTACCTTACACTTTATCAGTTGAATTACTTTTAACATTCGTTTGAGATGTTGACGGGTTGGCCGAACTTTTTACCCCACAGTTAAACAACTTAATTTGCTTCGCCATTTTTTGTAAAACAAACACACGGCGCACCGCGCACGTGAGTAAACGTGTATCGCTTTCTGGCTCCGTAATCACACCGATGCACGACTGCACGTGCAACTTAAGTATCAGGTTCCGACTGGCCACAACAATAATTAAATATCACTCTTAATACAACAAATAATTAACATTTATCTATTTTGGGGTGCACATTTTGCTGTTTGCTGTCCTTATTTTCTTTATGTTAAAAACTGGTTGCCACTGATGGCAACCAAAGGCCAAGAAGTGGTTGACATTTTTTCTGAATGGTTGCCTATGGCAACCTGGCAACCGTTACTGTTGAGCCCTGTAGTGTGTCACATAAATTGCCTTAAGCTATTTCAGGGAGTGACATTTTGACAGCCTTAAATCAAAACAATAAAACACAGCAATGCAATGATAAAACTCATCCAAGCATTAAAGAGAATGCAGGAATTGTGACTTCCTGGCAACTTAACGATACTTAAATGATATTTTCCATGAATCACAGTTTAACTTGATTCCCTCTGTGTACTCTAATGGGGTGAAGCTTAACCCCTAGGCCAGAGTTTAATTATTGCCAGATCCAGCTGTTGTGTCATAACTTTTCTCATCATCGGCAGCTGGATGTGGCAAGTCGCCTCATGCTCTGAGAGCGAGCAGGCACACAGTGGATGAGTCCCTTTCAAATGTATCTCTGGGGTGCATTGAAAAAGCTTAATAATATCCATCTGTTGTGTGTGCCTTCATTATAACATTTCTGCTGTGCCAGGACAGATGCAGTATGATTGATGCTGTGGAACATACTTGTCAGAGTGCCTAAGGTGGTTTGAGTTATGCAATGGAAACTGCTTGAGGGTTACTGTAGCGTCTTATCACCCAGGCCTCTTCGCTGTTGGAAATAGCTTTAAACACTTCTGCTTTCCAAAATGTTCTAAAGAAAAATAGTTTAAAGTGGACCTATCATGCTATATTTGAATAATATAGTGTAGGACCATACCTATATAAGGCATATTTATACTTTTTATTTTTCAAAATACAAAACAGACCTCATTTCGATCAATTTAACACTGTCTTTGCATGGGCTGATTCTGTGAGAACAGCACCATCTACAGGCCTGGCATATGCACTACAGCGTCTCCAGCGCTTTCGAACAGCAATGTCCGTGGCTGTCTCCTCCTGATTGGTGGAGTTCGCTCAATAGCCGTAGCACCACTTCTGTGACGTCATAGAAGTGTTCAAATCTGGATCAGTCTGTATCAGATCCGTTACAGCCCCTTTTTTTAGAGATTTGGGTATGGAGGAAAAGACGTACAAAAGTGCATTTTGCATGATAGGTCACGTTTAAGGAAGTTGGTGTTGGACCAACTTTGAACTTTACGGTCCAAAGGATGTACCGTAATGTTGCTAGGTGACCCACTAAACCAAGAAGAAGATACCATCTTAGCCATTTGCATGATCCCGAAATTAAAAATGTCACGCTGGATTTACTTTTGACTTTTTAACACACCTTCTATATGCATACATTAAAAACATGTATTTACATCTGTTTTTCAAGGGCAAAAAACTGCCTATCCAATCCATCTTACGCTCCACTTTACCCACACTTGGTCCCACGATTCTTGGACTCCTTTTTTGGGGCAAAGACTCACTCCCAACTACAGGGCAGACATCCACCATTATCCGGCAGACACCATGGACTCAGATTCGGAGGCACTGACTCTCATCCAGACTGCTACACACTCGTCAGCCAACTGCTCTGGTGCTTGTTGAAGGACACGGTCTACTGAAGCCAACAGAACCACATCTACTGCAACGAGCAGACAAACAATTTTGAAGTCCCCGTAAACTGGACTCCATCCTAGCATTTGCTGCACCTTTTATAACCAATTTTTATCACAAATGTAATTGGTGACACAGGATAACATCTGTACAGTGAGAAGAACAGTAAACAGAAAGACATGATTAATGACTCCAAGTTATATTAATGTAACATAACTAGGGCTGTCAACGTCAACGCTGATACATCTGGAAACATTAACCTAATTTTTTTTTTACTGCAAATTAATCATAAAACCAAGTTTGACCCTAACCTCTTGCCTTAATTCTAGTGTGGATGTTTACCATGATTTGCATGCAAGGCAAAGAACGCCGAGAAATTGGGACAAAGTACATGTATTGCACTGACTGGAGACCACTGGACATCAGTAAGAACCATCAGAACCTCGCTGTTATGTATGTAACATTAAGCTGTCTGTGGCTCTTTTTCTGCTGTAACAACATACATTTCCCCTCTGTGGAACTAATAAAGGTATTCTGATTCTGATTACAGCACAACTGCACTAGTTTCGCTTTAGGTGTGATGGAAACAGAGGTAAAGCATTTTCCTGAAGCATGCGCTAGTTTCCTGAAGATGCTCAGGAGTGGGAGATGGCGCTTCCAAGAATACTTTCATAAGAGCATACTGTATGTGCAGCACACAGAAATTGTCAGCCTATAATTCACAATCATGTTATAGTAAATACAAGAAATATAAAATTGTTATTAGCACAGTTACATGGTTTAATCAATTGAAACGACTAACTTAACACAGTGGTTAGAAACACTTTTTTGCTACTGCTCTTATTGGTTAGCTGGAAAGAGAAAACCCCACAAAGCATAATAGGGCCTCTTTCAATTAACCTCTCTGTAACGACAACAGCGTTTATCTTGTTGAAAAGCCTAACTAGGGTTGCAATTTAGCCTTGGACAGAAACCCTAAATGCAGCTCAACTGTGACAAGAAATCGTAACATACTACAATGTTTGTTTGCTACAGAGTTTGTTTCCAGCTTCACTATGAAGGTTACTGTTATTTCATTCCATCGGCGGGGTGTTTTGGGGGTTTGGAGTGACAGTATTTCAAACAAATGCATGCCTAATAGACTTCTGTAAGTGACATGAGCTGCTTCAGCTGCTTCCAGACAGACTGGAGTGTTGGTTGGGTCACTACTATTACTAATAGACAGTCTACATGGGAGTGACTGTAGCAGTGCTTGCAGAAGTGAAGTGCTTATATTTGTGTCTACCTGTGTGCAGGTTGCAGGCATTGTTGCCGGGGTGTGGCTCTCCTTTCCCAGCTCTTAACAGTCAATGCTTGCTTTGATGCTGGTATTAATCATTCACACACACACACACACACACACACACACACACACACACACACACACACACACACACACACACACACACACACACACACACACACACTAAAGTACACACTCTAAAAACGTGTTTGAAACACATTCACACAATGAAGTCAATGAAGGCAGCAGAGAAATATGCGAGTTTCTGTTCTGTACCTCCGTCTTCAAGTTCAGCTTTGCCTCCACTGTGCCAGTTTGCCCTCTGGCTATTGTAGTACTGGGTGTGGTTGCAAAAGATTTAGAGCCAATGAATGGCAAATTGTCAGAATGCTGACAGAAGTGTTCCACAATCAAGGCCTGCAGAAGAAGCAATAATGGTGCGTGTGACCTACAGCTCTGCATTCTGGACGTTTGTTTTGAAATAAAACGATGAAGTTTTATTGTGTTTGCCTTGGTTCCGCTATCTTTCCTTGTGATGCTGTCTAACAGATTTACTGTATACTGCATTAATTTCCCCTTTTAGCTGTTTCTTGTTTTTTTGCGATCATTACAGCTCTTCAGGAAACTTATGTTAGTGAACTGAATCTTCCCAATTCATCTGAAGGTGTGGCGGGCATCATAATCATCCCTTTCTATTGTGGAAAACTACCCTCTGGCTTAATGGCGTCAGTTCACCAACACTCCCTTATAGTAGCTTTTGTAGAACAAGGTAATTTTGTCTGTACAGTATGTGAATAGGGAGTAGTAGAAATGCAGATATAGTCAGCACCACACCTTGAATATAAGAATTTAATGTAGGACTCACTACCGAGAAGACAGCCTAAACTTGAAGAACATGGTTTTATCAGTTTAACTATAAAGCAAGATCCACATAGATGCCATATTGCAAGGACACATATTATATTCTTGCTTAAAAGCCATTTGAGAACATGAATGGATCATTTTACTGTATAGAGTGGCAAAGTCCCTCCTCTTCCGGGGGAGCTCCATGGAAAAATACATTTCAGAAAAATTATGTATTGAAGTCAATGGAGAGAGAAATATTATCCTTCGATCCCGTTTGAATTGTGCCACAAATTAACATATGATGTTTGTCAAAAAAATAAAAATGTGTCGTAAAACTGTGAAGTAACACATTTTTAATGTGTGAAACGCTTAATGAACTACATCTCTGGTCTCGCAGACTCGCACAACAACACACGTCAATGTAAGGGAAACTTCTGTGTAGCAATGCAGTGGGAGTCACCGACTCAGGAAAGAGACACGGGAAGAGCAGGAGCTTTGATGTCAAACACTGATGGTTTATTTGGAGCTTCGGCCGGAGAATTCACATCACAAGTCCAAGAGCCAGAGATTCTGACTTCACGGTAGAGTTGCCACGTCAATTCTGAATAACTCTACCCCAGANCCTTGGCTAACTAACAGGGAGTCCCATTGACTTGCATAGAGCTCCCTGAACGCTGGTAATAGACGAGTTGGGATGGTGGAGAAATGCTCTCCGCAGACTAGGGCTGCACGATATATCATGTTGTGACGATAATCGCGATATGCGCATGCGCGATATTCACATCGCAGGACGTGCGATTTAAAAAAA
>NW_011351700.1:2112314-2128780 GCF_000735185.1 Notothenia coriiceps | reverse complement strand
ATCTTATCTTATCTTATCTTAAATTAACTCAAACACGTCATGTTATTTTCGTCAATTATTTTGCTGCTTACCACAAAAGGAAAACTTGCGCGGCTCTCATGTCAGGGCTACTTGAGTGAGTGACAGCAAACCACCAATCACCATCAAACCTCCAAAGCAAACGGACCCGGAGATCAAAGGTCAAAACACTGAATATAGTTTCATGTGTTTCTCCAGTTCTGCGCTGCTAACCGAGCTAGCTCAGCTTGTTGCTCTGATAACTTCAGATCCAGACGTCCGTGACTAAAATCCTTCATCCGGTTAAATATCGTTCAAAAAATACCAATTGTATCATTAAAGTTCAAGATAGGATGGTTTGCGGGGGAAAAAAACGGTCTTTTCTTCAATTCCTGTATGTTTTCATATCGCAATATATATATATATATATCACAGGGGAAGTAAAAATCGCAATGTCAGTTTTTTCCAATATCGTGCAGCCCCATTCTCACAGCGTTATAATCCTTTTTCTTACTCAATATCAACTTTGGGTGTGTGTGTGTGTGTGTGTGTGTGTGTGTGTGTGTGTGTGTGTGTGTGTGTGTGTGTGTGTGTGTGTGTGTGTTCTCAGGATGAGTTTAGCTTGTTCTTGCTGTATCGCCGACCCGGAAACCTTTCTGCTCCTCGCAGCAGCAACGAGCCTCTCAACGTCCCGACCAATCAGAGGCCTCACAGGGGGGGCCGGAGCTCCAACAAGCCGTGTAGGACAGAGAGTGAATACACACACTATACAGAGATGCTGTATGAGAAACCAATGTGAGTTTGGAACATTGAACAATATAAATCTATTCTAGTAGACCTCAACTATGGAACTATGATCAGTAGAAATGGCCGTGACATGGGACCTTTAAGTAAAAGTACTTTCCCTTTAGGTTTTAAATGGACCTGTCACTCAAACGTTTTGATGTAGATCTGCTGGATTAATCCAAATTAAAAGTATTACCAGAACAAATTGATGTTTTAATGAATCATGAGAAACGGAGGATATCCAAGGTAAGACTCCGGCACCTAAAGACCATTTCTCTCCCATTAACTTTCCATTCTAGGAGAAATTATGTAAAGCTGGTTTCAAGTATTGAACTTTCATGTAAGTTTAATATATTTCGCCGGGTCTGACACAGCACATTTTCTAACTCTTGATAATCTACAGGTACTCATTATCTGCCTTTGTTATAAGCTGCTGCCTCTTTCTTCATTATTTATCATAATCACATCATCCAGGCCCAAAAACTTTAGTTGTCTGCTTTTAATCCATTTATAAATAAGTGAAATGCATTAAATTAGGCAAATAACATAAATAAGCAAAATAACCTTCATCACAAACGACAACAAGCTCCTCTCATCCTCGAAGCAACTTCCTTAACATCTGATTTCTTCATCTGTCACGTCTCTAGGAGTTATATACGTCTATCGAACCATGCATTAAAATACATTAAAGAGTTCCTATCAGGGTATATCAGTATGTAGTGTCTCTACTTTAAAGAGTCCTCTCCTGCTGATGTTCAGGTGTATATCAGTATGTAGTGTCTCTACTTTAAAGAGTCCTCTCCTGCTGATGTTCAGGTGTATATCAGTATGTAGTGTCTCTACTTTAAAGAGTCCTCTCCTGCTGATGTTCAGGTGTATATCAGTATGTAGTGTCTCTACTTTNGTGTGTGTGTGGCACAAGCGCATTTTGTGAGAGAGAGAGAGAGAGAGAGAGAGAGAGAGAGAGAGAGAGAGAGAGAGAGAGAGAGAGAGAGAGAGAGAGAGAGACAGACAGACAGACAGACAGACAGACAGACAATATAGTTTGGGAGGGGTGGCGCAGTGGTCTGTGCGTTTGATCATCAGATCAAGGGGGTGTTGGGGAACTCCAGTTCGAAACCCGCTCCCGCCCCACTGCTTCAGGCCGTTGTGTCCTTGGGAAAGACACTTCACCCGGATTTGCTCCTGTGGGTATTGTCCACAGTACATGTATAATATCAATGTGTACTTGTAAAAGCGCCTCGATGACTTTGAGGTGTGAAGATGGGCGGTGTGGCGCAGTGCAAGGGGGTGAAACCCGCCGCCGCTGCATCTGTAAAGCCGTTGTGTCCTTTGGCAAGACACTTCACCTGAACTTGCTCCTGTGGGTATTGTCCACAGTAGATGACCATTACATGTATGTATGATCTGTATATGTAATGTGTATTTGTAAAGCGCTTTGAGTCATTGATAAAGCGCTATAATAAATATAAGTATTATTATTATAGTTGTTCAAAATAAGTTAAGAAATCATTCCAATGCCCAGTAAAAAATAATTCCTATGTCAGTAAAAAAGTGTAAAACACAGTTTAAAAGGGAAGTGATTAGTATTGCTTGTTATTGGTTGTGATCATATTCTAATGGTTTGGAGTATTGAAATATATACAGTTCTGTTTCACATGAGTGTTGAGAGCTGTATCCATAAATCTTAATTTGTGCACCAGATTGATTTAAAGAAAACAATCTTCCCGGGGTGCATGCCCCCGGACCCCCCTAGAGGATGTGAGGTTATCACAAATAAAACAGGTTCACATGGATAGGATACTAGATAAGTTTATGCACTCATTATATACACTACACATTTTTCTTGGATTTTTTTAGACCATGGTCCCTAATATATTTGTAGAAAGGCAGGAAATGGAATTAAATCAAGAACAATGTTTCATTGCGGAGGACCCCCTGTTTTGTGTCCCCCCCACTTCTCAAACCAAAGTACCCTTGGCTTCAAGCAACTCCCTGTTTACAAAACAGAGGCATGGGAGGTGCATTAATGAAGGGCCATCCACAATAAAGCCACCAGTGAGGAGAAACGTGACAACCAACAGTGCAGTATGCAGGTTTCTTTGATGTGCATATATGATGTTATAATGTGGGTGTGACCAGATTTAACTCACAGCTGACAGATCAGCTGATGTTAATGGCTGATCAAACAGAACGTGTATATATATGTACGCTTTGAGTTGAGTGTCAGAAATTGACAAATTATTCAGCAAAGTTCTCTGTTTAAATAGCTTTAATCACATCCACACCTTGTAAATTACTTAATTTGTAACTATAACAGGTACCACACTCAACACATTACCGAACTACTACTCATGCTTTATCTTTTGGGGCCAACTGGAGCACTAGAAGCGCTGACACACCAAGCCGGCATTCTGCCATCGACCAATGTCTGGCTGTCGGTGAGTGTCGCCCTAGTTTATGCATTGTGTGGTGCAATGTTGGCTTCTGGAGAGAAGGGAAATCGAGATTAGAAAAACAAAAGAACTAAAATGGTATTTTCACTTTTCATCTTTCTCTCATCCGATCCTTCCAATACACAGATATTTGTAAAACAGTTCATTTATTTGTCCCGGACAATACAAAAAACATTGTAGCATGTTGCGATTTGTTGACACAGGGATGCTGCATTTAGGGTTTCTGTCCAAGGCTAATTTGCGACCCCAGTTACACTTTTCAACAAAATAAACGCTGATGTCATAGTTAAAAAGAGTACAGAGGAGGAGTAAGAAGGCCCTATTTTGCTTTGTGGCGTTTTCCCTTTCCTGTATTGTGTTATATAGCTTTTTGAGAATGGTCTGCAAAGTCTAACCAACCCCCCCTGCCTGAAACACCTGGATTGGACTCATTTGTTTACTTCCGTAACACAATGACATCCCTTTGTAACACTTTTGCCTCTATTGGTCTGCACTCCAACACATTGTGAGATGTTAGGGTGAGACATTTTCCAGACATGTCCAATGTCTGAGGTTGGCCAATCACAACAAAGCCAGCCAGCTAACCAATCAGAGCAGACTGGGCTCTCATTTATTTATTTATTCTACTAATTCAACATCAGTACAGAAAATGTATGAGACCGAAAAACAAACAAAATTTGTAAAAACGGCAGAAAGCTTGCACTCCCGTTAGTCATCCAGTTTCAGGATGAAAAAAGAAAAAAACAGTATACACACAAAAATAAAACAATTATAGATATACATATACATATACATATTTACCTACACACAGTTTAATTTCTCATACTATTTTGAAATCAATTAGGATAATTATATATATCCTAATTATAATTAAATATATTTAAATATATATCTTTTTTTAAAGGTAAAGCAAAAACAATTACCAAAAACTGAAACAACAAGCAAACAAAAGGAATCCTTTTTTTTTTTTTATATATATATATATATATATATTGTTCTAGGTACATCCATTTTTGGTTAGTTGAAGTAGTTCTAATCACATATTTCCAAATCTTGATTTAAATGGTTGCTGACAGTTAATAGTTGAGAGAGTTTGTTTAAGTCAATTCCATTGGCACTAAATATGGATTAGCTGTGTGACTAATAGTTGTTTTGTCAGGCTTTCTACCCAAAGTTAGCCGAGATGGGTACTTGCTGTCTTTAATTTAGAACTGCTTTGGGTCGTTATAAGGAATTTTATTGTAGAAAACAATGACATGAAAAGGTTCACATGATACACACGATGCATGTTTATTGGATGTTGTTGCCCAATCGTCTGCCTAGAGAGACTAAGGGGCAAGTTAGGCGAAAGGCAACATTTTTTTCCCCTTGATTTCTTGAAAGTTTGAAAAAAATAGACGTGACTACAATTCAAAATGAACGTTTGCACTATTTTGCATCGACGGTCTGAGTATGAAGCCAGTGTAGTTGTTTTGAGTGGTCTTGGTGCATTCATTTGGTTTCATCTGAGTACCGATGACATTTGCTAAAATAAACCAAGCAAAACACTCACAAAACACTCACAAAAAACTAAAGAGAGGAGCTGTCATTCTCCCAATTATTCATTGTAGAGTACCATTGGTCTGTGGTGGTTCTTGACATTTCCTTTCTGTAGGGGTTAGCTTCTAAAGGTCAGTTTTCTTATCTGTATAAGTCTCCTAGCAATGCACTAACGGTTGAACCATTTAACATGGCTTACAGCATCTACAAAAGAGTATGACATGTTGTAACATGCAACATATAAAAGGTTAAACCAGCTTAAATCCTCTATTTTTTCGAATAACCTGCAAGAAATATGTTTTGGTCATGTACATTTCTGCACCACTACTTGACTGCAATTTTCAAAACAGGGAAACTTCTTGAGCCTAATGCCATTACTGCTGGCCTCCCTCAGTTGCTTTTGCCTATGCTCCAAGCAGATCTGATAGCTTTTGTAACACTACTGGCTAGCCGTCCAACACTTTCGGGATTGAAGACACCAACACTGCCTTTTCTGTGGATAAAATACATTTTCAGTCATTTACAGCTCGAAAAAAAGCTGTCTCTTCCAGGAACTTCAAAAAAATGTTGAGGCCTTCCTTTGCCAATCCATGGAGAAGTATCTTCCCAAACATACCCTAACCCTAAAATGTGAGTTTTTTATTTTGTATGTAAAATGTGAAATATTATCGTTGCTGTACATTTGTGTAGAACACCAATCAATCAAAACTTAAAACAAAAAGTTATTTTGTATTGGCTAAACTGATGTAAATAAATTGGCAAAGTCACGCCCACCTTATTTTGGAAACATTATGTATTGAAGTCAATGAAGAAAGAAATCTTATCTTTCGATCCGGTTTGAATTGTGCCACGAATTACACATATGATATTTGTCAATCTTAAAAAATAATTTCCATGTCAAACAAGTTTGTCGTAAAACTGTTGAAATATAAGACTATGAAAAAAAATACGCAACTAGAAAGACTACAAATCCCAGAGTCGCGTAAGTGATGTCATAACTGATGTCACAATTGTTTTCCTCCACCAAATAAGAGATAGCTAAGATAAGGTAACTTTAACAAGATGCCTGTGTGCTTAGTACCAGGTTGTTATCATACCAGCAATGGGTCTTGCTCGTTATTTCGCTTCCCGTCTGATGAAAGGACCAGGAGTGGCTGGATCAAGTTAGCTACCTAGCTAGTAGCAAGCACGTTAGTAAGCATTACAGTCTTAGCCTTGTCATTTTTATTAGCCTTAACATGAAGTAACATTAAGTAACCCAAAATGTTAAACAGTAAGAGCAGTAGTCATATTTCGTGAACCCTTTGAAGAGTACTGTCACACCGGTGTGATCATTCTATAATAAAACATTTAAGCCCGGGGAAGAAATGCTAACGCTAACGCCACATTAGCATCGGCAATCTTTTCTACTTCATGCTATCTGCATAAATGGTTAAAAGATCAGGCAGTTCAGAGAGAATCAAAGGAAGGCAGGCAGCTTTGCATGACATTCTTCTGGACGTGTTTCATTGAGGTGATAGATAGTGAGGGTAGTCAATCCCTTTAAGACAGTAGTGACGACCATCTTGGTGACTGTTGGGGAAATATTTTCCAAGGTCCATAACATTGACCCAGTTTATCAGTTCAAACTGTTATGACGGAGCACACACACCTGTAACCTTGGCTGCTGTGCTCTCAGTGTTTTGTCTCCCTGTTCCTGTCTGTTGGCGTCAGCTGATAAAGGTGTTATGGTTCTATCTCCGCAGTCAAGTCGCGTTGTGAGGGGGAATAGTACATCCGAAAACATCTTGTTCCATTAAAACAGACATCCGTCATATCACTTATTTCCCCTCATCTTTTACCGTCTATATCAGTCGTCGGGTCGTGGAACGCTTATTTCCTTAAATTACATCCTGATGTGATGGCTCTTCTGTCGATTTGAACTTCTTGTACCAAAATGAGTCGAAATTGAATTATTTCGTTCTAGGTCGTATGCTACGGATTTAACGTTCCTGTGTGTAATATAACGAACCGAATTTCCGGTAAAACTGCTTGTACTTTACCTAGTAGAATTGACATATCTCACCGTTTTCAGGGAGGAGAAGGCCCCTTCGGAAGGTACCTTTTTATGTAAAGTCTTTTTAATACATAACTCTCAGTTACCTCCCTCTTCTTTATTATAGGGAAGCTAGTGCAACTTAACACCGGTGTTTAATTGTATACTACAAACAGTTTTTTTGTATTTTTACACAAGCATTTTGACACTCATTGTGTAAAATTACACAGCTTTGCGAATTAGCTTGATGTGAGAGACCAGAGTCCCGTCTGAGCCGTGTTTTTGTGTGCAGTTACATTCCCTTTGAGACACATGACGTTACGTCACCCTCAGTGGCTGAGGTCCTTTCTCTGTGCCCTTCTCCGTCGCTCGAAACTACAGTTTGTGACTACGCAAACTAACCTCGAAGCGGCCTCTTAAGTGTAGTGTTCAGGTTCTCCGGTCCTTAAGGACGAAGTGTCCATCCAACGGTTGCGAGTTAAGTACTTATTGCAGATTGGGGTCTGCGGTTACATAAAATCCGATCAAGTCGGGTCCTTAGTTTGGTTGGTACNTAGATGTACTCCACACTTCTCAATTTACAGTTTAATAGCTTCAAGCATGGACGTAATTTCCACTGGGGACAGGTAGGAAATGTCCCCCCCACTTTTCAAAATCCCGTTTGTGTCCCCCCCCACTTTTGAAAAGTGGGGGGGACATTTCCTACCTGTCCCCAGTGGAAATTACGTCCATGCTTGAAGCTATTAAACTGTAAATTGAGAAGTGTGGAGTACATCTAAAGAAAGCCTATACAGCAAAACATGATAAACTTTAATAACAATACATGAGCAATTTTACCAAGAGGTTGTTCGTCTTAAAACAACTTTAAAAGCAAATCTGGTCATGACTTTAGGAGATGACATTGTTTTTCTCCAATGTACCTCAATGGGCTTGACACCCCTTACTTGACCACATAGATGTGGCATAATAGATTGACTAAAGAGATTATTGTCCTGGCAACAAAATACTTTTTTTTACATGTTTTACCACAGCACAATACTGGAGGTTGTCAAGTACGATTCCAGATACAGTGAAGTATCAAATGACCTCATAATAAAATACAATGTATAATGCGCTGTCCTTGTTAGCATTTGAAAATGTCAAGAATGTCTCCTCCAAAACTTTATTCTCATTTAATTGCTCTGTATTCTCAGCCGCTCCTTGCCAAGTTTCAGCGGAGTATACTCCCATACCAAGGTTGGTTCTCACAGAGAAAGTAAGCTTGTGAACATTCCACAACGTGCGCCGACTAGAACGCCCGAAATGTCATTTCATGTGAGATCAAATGCAATCCTGTACCAGATTTGTGGGTGCCACTGCCTTTGAGAAAATGTTTGAAGGTTAAACTAATAAGCAAAGGTCTCCAGGTGAAAAATAATGATATTTAGGGTGAAGACTTTGAGTTTCCTTAAAAAGGTTAAAAATGTCATAGGGTGAGGCCCTCATTATCTGTTATTGTTTTTGCAGAAGGGATTGTTTCCTACTGTATATGCAAATTACCATAGATGTTCCATAGCTGTAACCACACAGTTTTTTCATTTATTTATTTATCACATATTATTATGCACTTTTACACCATATACTTAGTGTTACATGTACATAAGTCATGTAGAACTGTGTTAACATGACTGTATGTAGGAATAGTTAGCTATGAAAAAGTGATTTCCCTGTATAAGCAAAAATGTTCAATTGTATACCAACCTGTAGGTCCTACTTTTTGATTAATTAATCCATTTCATATGTTTGTGCCTTTTTAGCTTCCAGAGGCAATTTAAAACAAATAATTTGACAAAACTTATTCGACTAACTAAAGGCCCGGACACACCAAGCCGATTTCGTCCGTCGATAGATATCTGGCCGCCGATGAGCGTTCTGTCGCCCTACTCAGATTGGTGTGTCCCGCATCGTCGTGTCTTTTCGGCCGTGCCGACACCTTCCGCTCCCGATTGAACATGTTGAATCGGGAGCGGAGGCTGTCGGCAAAAGACATCACTCTGATTGGCTGTTCAGCTTAGCGAATCAGTGCATGAGAAGCGAAACGAAAGTGAGGTACGCAAATAAACGATTAAAAAGGCACACTCGGCTATTATTTTTCATTTTCAGTCTGTGATGGACGAGAGTGAAAATGGAACGCACACGCTATTTGTTGTTTGTATATATCACGTAGTCTGTCTTCCGGTTACCTCTTTTGAATGACGAATACACACTACCGCCGCCTGCTGGTAAGGAGAGTTATGGCCACTCACGCATGCGCAGTGCGTACGTGCTACTTGGCCGTCGGCTGAAGTCTTTGTGGTGTGTTTCAGTGCAACTTTTTGGCCAAGACGCAGGAGACGTGAGGTGACACAACAGTCGGGTCCGACGGGACGTGTTCTTTGGTGTCAGTTTGGTGTGTCCGGACCTTAACATTCATTATGCCAAAAAACATAACTAGCTAACTTATTTTTCCAAACCAGACCAAATGCACACTAAAGGGTCTTTGAGCTTGTTTCTCTCAATGATTGTGATGTTATGTTAAATGTTTGTATTTCTTGTATTGTGTCTTAATATTTGTCCTTGTTAATGTTGCAAATGGAAGCAAGTCCAATTTCAGACTTGATCTGACCATTAAAGTAATATCGTATCTTAAATCGTATAACTTTGTTCCTAACTAATGCAAATTACAGGTAAAAACGTATCAAGCTTGCTTATTTTCAACCCACACCCTTAAACAAACCCATTTGAAACACAGTTATTTTACCGTTATTTTGTTATGTAACTTACGTTCTTAACTAACACTAATTATGCCAATACAATTAAAAAGCTTACTTAGGTTTACTGTTAACCCCAAACACCAATATTTTCGATATACTTGCTGTATAAACTTAAACCTATATTGGATGTTGTCACAAGGTACACAACCTGCATTTACTGCAGGTTTCCTGTTTATTTTGAAAAGACACAGCATGTAACAATTAGAAGCTGATGTGCCATCCATGATGTGCAAAAAAGCATATGTTGGAGACGTAACAAGAGCATCATAGTTTGAAGCATAGGGCCATGGCCAAGCTGTCAGTATTTGATACGAGTAGAGAGTGAGACCCCATACACCAATTGGACCCAATGTCCTCAGAGCCTATAATGCTAATTGCTACGGAGTAATAATTGAATGCATTTCATGGACAAAACGTAGAAGCCCATGTTGCACAATCAATTCATGCTTTAAATGGATTTGCGTCAAGGCAATACATTAACAGTTGGAACCTTCCCTCCCAATTAACTGAAACAAACCAGGCCTGCTTACACTCACTGACACATGTAGCATGACACGTAATTGTTACTCATCACTGTGACTGTTGAAAGTGATGGCTGCTAATCATGTTGGGCAGTGCCTTTACTTTATATTAATGACTATGCAATGTTAGCCACTTAAATATGGCCTGAGACCAAATGTGACCTCACTAGGTTGGTCTCACTTATCATTGAGGCCTATCAGGTCTGAATCATTGCAGTAGACAATCCTTTTCTACCCATAATCAAGTAGATTTAGTGGCACAGTCTTACCATGCATAAAACCATGCTTAACTTACAGAATGTAACCTATTTTCTACCCTGCCATGGCATTCATTTAGTTTGTATGTAGTTCTTGGATGAAAGAATGTTGGAAGTGAGAGTGAAGTACTGGCATTTCTTTTGGGGTGTGACTCAGTTTTGCCCTACAGCTTATTTGTTCAAATGCTACTACAGTGCAGTCACTGGGAAGCCAACACCTACATCAGAGTTGTTGAGATGGGTTTCAACAGGTATCAACAATCCAGATCTCTCAAAAAAAAAGAAGAAAAAAGGCTTGTCTCCCTGAACTCTCTAACTTTATTTTAGCCGCAAGCTGAGAATAATGCAAAGATCCAAGTTGAAAATGACATTTTTTAAAGATGAAATGACTACAAAGGTGTAATATAAGTTCATAATAAGTAGTGACTTCAACTAAACCTAGGTTATCAGTGCTATTGAAGATAGGCCAGTGCCCCCAAGCATCTTCAAACTGCAGGCACGAACGCATAGAGTACATGTACAAATAACTCTAGGATTCAAAATGTGGGATAGTTCTTTAACCATTTATCGTTAAATCACTTTATGACTCCCCTGATTAGTGCATTTGTGAGTAAAAGAGCATTCTGTTTTAGACATTTTTCCTACACTAGCGTAATGTGTAGCCATCGAGTTCTGTGCAGATGGTAAGTACCTTGCAGCCTGCAGGGAAGCTCCTGCAAAACCAGTTTCCTCTACAGGGTAATGAAGACCTTTACTCTACTGAATGCTACTACTTCATCTAAAACGTTTACCATTGTATAAGAAGGTGAATGATAACCCCAAACCAACGAACAAACTCCTGACCCCATTATTTATCTTGACTTGAGTTTAGCTTTTCTTTCTTTGAAGTTGAGTTTGAGTTTGAATTTTTACTGTATCCAAGATTACCTGCTTTTATGCCCTATGTTCTGTGCTCTGCTGAAGATATTCCGTCTCCATCTCCATCTCTAACATTTAGAGTTATCCTGCTTGATATGTATGTGAAAGAATATGACATAATGCAATTATTTTTGAGTATTGAAAGATTTGTCTACTTGTATGAACTAGTACCTCTATTATCTCACCGATTGTTTGTAATTTGGGTGAACTGACCCTTTAATCATGCAAAATGGTAAGGCTAAGATATTCCGTCACTCAGCCCATAGCTTTGAGTTTTATTTTTCCCGGTTTATCTGATATTTCTGCACTCCCAATTTCAAGCAGTGTGTAAGTAAACCTTTCATATCTTTAGGAATCTATGAATAAATGCACATTTACATGTATTTGTATTTAAATGCATGCATTCACACGTATGCACGATCAGCTTTCGAAGCAACCAAATATTCACATTTTATATACGTATCTTGCAAGATGAAGAAAATGGTAGATAAGTGAGTGTAGGCCCCATCTGCTGACTCATTCAACTCTCACCACGCTCCAGGCCAATCAAATAAACAGTCTTTGCCAAACATGTCTGTTCTTCCCTCTCACCCCTGCCTCTGATGCCATTCCTCTGCGAACACCTGGGTGTGTCCTGCCACAATTGCTTTACAGGGGTGGCGCTGTTACCTGTCTGACAGGCTGAGCTGCCTCATGCCGATCTCCCTGCCCGAAAGTGCACCTTCCAGGATCCATGTAATTGGAGGAGGTTTGAGGGGGAGGTGCAGAGGAAGTGGAGCTCACTGGAACCTCCTCCAGAGTCAAAGGAAGATATAAACCCATCACGGACAGAGAGAAGACACTTAGAGGGACTTGACTCTCCTCTTAGTGTGCTCCACTGCTCTGTCAAACCTCTCTTTCTGCTCCTTTTCTCTGTGAATCCTTTCCTCTCAGAGAACATAATGTCGACCAGAGTTGTCAAAACCTCGAGAACCAGCAGCGTGAGAAGTGGTGGAGGAACCTTTGGAAGTGGAGGTGGAGGAAGCTTTGGAGGTGCAAGTGGAGGAAGCAGCTATGGAGGTGGAAGGAGCTTTGGAAGTGGAGGTGGAGGTGGAGGAGGCCAAAGAAGCTTTTCCTCAAAATCTGTCTCATATGCTTCTCGACCACAAATCTCTAGCTCATATCAATCATCCATGATGAGTGGTGGTGGTGGTGGATATGGTGGTGGTGGTGGTGGTGGATTTGGTGGTGGCGGTGGATTTGGTGGTGGCGGTGGATACGGCGGTGGCGGTGGAGGTTATGGTGGTAGTGGTGGCGGTGGTGGTGGTGGTGCATACGGCATCTTATTCGGTCAAGGCGGTGGTGGTGGTGGTTTCCCTGGTGCAGGTGGTGCGAGCATCACAGCCGTCACATGCAACACGCAACTGCTGGCACCCGTTAACATTGACATCGACCCCAACATCAGCACCGTCCGCACCCACGAGAAAGAGCAGATCAAGACCCTGAACAACCGCTTCGCCAGCTTCATTGACAAGGTGAGGAGCCCTCTTCTACTTTAAGTTTATGTCCTACAACAGTGTTTTTGATAGGTTTGAAGCCCTTAGTTGGCTGAATAATAGATATTTATGTAGTTTAAGAAAGGTATATGAAATAATGGGAAAAGATGGGAAAAGATGTGGGATGCACTGCATAGTTCATGTTCAGTTTGTGCAAGCGTAAATGGCTCTGCACACTTTCTCTAAGGGGCCACCTGGGCTCATTAAATATTACACAGCATCTCATACAAACCTGAACAATGTGTGCAGCAAGGGCCTAGCTAAAGCCTACTTTGAAAACCAATGATGTGGGGATGAATATGTTTTATTCAGTCATGCAAAACTGCTGTGTGGGCACCTTTCATTTCAAACAGAATGCAATACTGTGCATCAGCTGACCTTTGCACTTACACTGTAAGCAGATCATTGCTCCTTTAATTTGCTTTACACAATAATTGGCCCTTTGCCATCTGTCGCTGTGTGGACTGCAAGACAGGAAACACCAGGGAGTTCATATCCAATGACTGGTGGCTCTACGCATGAGGGAAAGAAGGGATCAGGTTATCGCCTATTCCCATGGCAGCAAGGACTCTCAAACTCTGAGTGGTGCTGCAGAAATGGGACCCCATCTTAAGTAATTTAAATGCATTGCATACAAATGTCTTTGCATTTCCAAAAGACAAGGGGTGAGACTATTGTTGAGTGTTTTACTTCGCCAACTTTCATGCATAATTGAAAAACTTGCATAGAAGACGAGAATATTTCTGTTAGAGATAATAAATAACAAGGGAACCACACCCAGCAGGAGAAAATGCTCCAACCACACCCCATTTGTCTTTACTATTTATCGATTCAGAAAAATACTGTTCAGTTAAAAACTCAATCTACTAATAAGTAATACATTATTGAGTGTTTTGGATTAGATATTTTGTATAAAATGAAATATCTAAAGCATTCAATGGATGTGACAGTTAATAGCCTTCGGGCATGATGGATTAATCACTTAGGGCTGTGGCAGACAAGTTCACTCAGTGAAAGTATGCATCCTGGAGGCGAGGGTGTGGGCGTTTGAGGGGAGGGGCTGGTTTGAGGTGTGGCAGGGTACACCGCACCTGATCCTCAAAAAAAAATTAAGCCCTACAGGCACACGTACACACCCAAAACTGTAAGGATGGGCTCCACCTACTGAAGGCTTTTTAAAACCGGATTGCAGAGAACTGTACTCTGTGCCTCGCATGTTTTTTTGCCTCATAGGGACAGGCTTTTAAAAATGTTTTCCAAGGTCATGACAGATTTTCTAAATCTATGACCTCATTTGTGCAGTTCTACTACACTGCACGTCTCAAACTTCCCTGCCCTGGTTGGGCATTATAGTAAGGGAGCTGCTAGCATGGGTACATACAAGGTTTTTTGTTTGGGGAATGTCACACACAGGTGTGGCCCGATGGATCACCTGAGGGAAGTAAAACAAAGAAGAAAAACACATTTATTATCTTAGAGTGGGCATGCCAAATCATGCAGAGAAGCAACAGTAAATAAAGTCTACTACTTCTATGTAGTTAAATTCATATATGTGCATTATCCCCAGTGTTTCCTGTAATATTGTTTTATTAACTACATAATCGGACTATGTTTCTTGCAGAGTGGATCTAACCCTACAATTATTTTTATCTTTTAGGTCCGCTTCCTGGAGCAGCAGAACAAAGTTCTGGAGACCAAATGGAGCCTGCTGCAGGATCAGACCACCACCCGCTCAAACATCGACGCCATGTTCGAGGCCTACATCGCCAACCTGCGCAGACAGCTTGACGGGCTCGGCAACGAGAAGATGAAGCTGGAGGGAGAGCTGAGGAACATGCAGGGCCTGGTGGAGGACTTCAAGAACAAGTGAGAAAAACCCCAGCACAACAAACCATCTCTGAATGCGACAGTTGACCTACAGTTGTTGAAGTCCACAAGTCTTTTTACCATCACCTAATTCTTTCCCACTTTCTTTGTCAGATATGAAGATGAAATCAACAAGCGTGCCAGTGTGGAGAATGAGTTTGTGCTCCTGAAGAAGGTGAGGGTCGATTAAGTTCCATCATATATTGGAATGCATTTTATTTTTTATCCACTGATCTAAACTCACCTGTTATGCATCATCAGCAATATTCAACACTTAAAGCCAACAATGCAGTCAGCTTTACATTATCCAGCACTCTTTTTCAGAAATCGCCTTATCTAGTTGCAATGAATTGTTGCTCTCAACTTGAAATGACCAATAGAGACGATCTTCTTCTCCTCTAACAGGATGTAGATGGCGCCTACATGAACAAGGTTGAGCTGGAGGCCAAGGTTGACTCCCTTCAGGATGAGATCAATTTCCTCAGAGCTGTCTTTGAGGCGGTAAGCAAAACGAACCACACCATAGCCCTGTCATGTTGGCTCATATCTGTCATTAATATTATGAAAAACTTGCTAATGTACTTAACATTAATGGTAAAGATGCAGAATACAAACCAGCATTGTACCCTTTTAACTCTCCTACTTTTTAAATATGACAAATATATCTTGTGCAGGAACTCAATGAGCTCCAGGGACAGATCAAGGACACTTCAGTCATTGTGGAGATGAACAACACCCGCAGCCTAGACATGGAGTCCATTGTGGCTGAAGTCAAGGCTCAGTATGAGGACATCGCCAACAAAAGCAAGAGCGATGCTGAAAGCTGGTACCAGCAGAAGGTACGTAGAGAGAGAATGGCATTTCAACAACATCTCCAGTTAGATAAAATGTTGAATACTTCATAACAATATATTTTTTTGTCCTATGCCTTCAGTACGAGGAGATCCAGAGCAGTGCAGGCAATGCCGGAGAAGACCTTCGTAACACCAAGAGTGAGATTGCTGAGCTCAACCGCATGATTAGCCGCCTACAGAACGAGATTGAGTCAGTCAAGGGACAGGTAAGCTCTCAAATAAATATATTAAAGTTTGGTAAAAGTATTTTGAATGGAGACATAAATGTCTGAGGCTTCTACTAACTTTCCACCTTCTCAGCGTGCCAACCTGGAGGCCCAGATCGCTGAGGCTGAGGAGCGCGGTGAGATCGCAGTGAAGGATGCCAAGCTCCGCATCAGGGACCTTGAGGATGCCCTGCAGAGAGCCAAACAGGACATGGCCCGCCAGGTCCGCGAGTACCAGGAGCTCATGAACGTCAAACTGGCCTTGGACATTGAGATCGCCACCTACAGGAAGCTTCTGGAAGGAGAGGAAAGCAGGTAAAAGTTTAGCTATTTAGGATTCACACAACGTTTCATCTTCTGAAAATGTTCGACTATGTGCTGGGAACAGCTCAAGTTGCTAATTTGTGTTCTTCTTTGCAGAGTTGCGAGTGGGGGCGCAACTGCAACCATCCACATCCAATCTTCATCATCAGGTATGCATCAAC
This sequence comes from Notothenia coriiceps, assembly GCF_000735185.1. Taxonomy (NCBI): domain Eukaryota; kingdom Metazoa; phylum Chordata; class Actinopteri; order Perciformes; family Nototheniidae; genus Notothenia; species Notothenia coriiceps. The sequence continues at coordinate 2,112,533 of NW_011351700.1, read as the reverse complement.
ACATGTTTCAATACAAGTAATTTCCTAAACATTTCATGAGAATATAAGAGGTAGAATTGAGAAGATATTTGGTAAAGCTATCATAGCCACATAGTTTGGATGATAAGTTTGTTTGCAAATTCAAATTCCAACCATCTCATCTGAAAACATCTTCTTATTATCATTATCAGGAGGTGGAGGAGGCGGCGGCGGCGGCTTTGGCTATGGCAGCGGCGGCGG
>NW_011351700.1:2107448-2112245 GCF_000735185.1 Notothenia coriiceps | reverse complement strand
ATTTTTCTCATGCTGCAGCAACTCTTTTCACCCCCGTCAACCAGCTTAGAGATGTCCCACCGCCTTAGCCTATCACGTACAATGTGGTGGAGCGCTAGCCAATAGGAGCGCGAGTGTTACTAAGTGAAAATATGAGGCTTTTTCATGCTCAAGACCTCCTGCATTGAGGTGCACTCAAACAAACACACACACACACACACTTTTTGTTCTTCGTTTCCCCAGAGATCCTTTTTTGCCTTGCATTTATTGATAAAAAAAACAGTAAAAAAAAACATTTCAGCCTGAATGTATGCTGCAAGGTAAATAAAATTATTAACAATGATTAAGTCAAATATCATTTTAAATATGCTGCGGTCAGGATGCACACTGCGGGCATCATCAGCGTTTTATTTTGAAAATCACTCAATGTTTTTGAGCTTGTGGAATCCGTGCAGCCCCAGCATAAATGTCAAAACTTAATGAGGCATTCTTGGCACAAATAAAACTATTTTGGACACTTTTTAAAGGAAGAAGTGCGAGAGAAATATCATGCACAATGAGAGAAATGCACGACTTAACTGAAGCTAACTCCTGCCCTGCTAAAAGTCTACTTCCTGAGCATCTAATGGACTATTTGAGACAAAATGCAGCAGAAACGGAGCTCGTCTAGGACACAACATGTGATAAATACTGTTGCTCGATTTCCACAACTTCATCTCCAACGCTCTGACTTTCTCAACTTTTCCTCGAGACAGCAACACGGCAGGGACTTCCTGTTGCTACCCCTGAATCCTGCTTGCACCAAAACTCCTGCTCTTTTGTTTACGAGTAAATAAAAAAAAATCATAATCAAGTGCAACCCACTTCTTCTGAGTCTTCTGGGGGTTTGCACATAAGTGGCAGCTCCAACTGTGGGGGGGGGGGGGGGGTTAAGTGAAGTGAGTGTGACATATAGAGGGCAGGTGGTGCCAGTCAAGTGAAATACACCAGCGCAGTCCCAATCTGTAGCTTCCTCGCTCCATAATTAGTTATTTTTCTCCAAATGATATCATCAGGCCTTACAGAGCACTCATTATTCAGCGCCACAAACAAGCTGGAAATAACAGTCAATCCTATGGAGACCTGAGCGGAGCGTTTCCAGGGAGGCGTGGAGTCGCTGTGTGAAACCAACAAGAACCAACACGACACCTGGCATTTTCCAGCTAAAGTGGGCTGCTGCACGCCGCTGAGCACGATGCAAAGACGCCTAATTCACAGAGCTGAGGCACACACAGCACATATGGTCCGTTATATAGGGACCTATACAGTACACATGCTTTTAGTCAAATATACGTGGGTTTATGCGATCTATCTAATATGTCAATAATAACCCATTAAGAGCATTTTACAGCATTTAATGGTAAAAATTTAAAAACATCGGAGAAACTCAAATCAGGACGCGTTTAAACCTTCCTTTTATCCAAAGCAAGAGGAAAGAACATTCCCAACGTTATTGCTTTTAAGGATATATCAAATATGTAAATTATGCCCCATTTAGAGCAAGTGTCTAGTCAGTATTTGCCTATTTTTCAGCATGTAATGGTACATCTCAGATGCTACAGAAGAGTCAATGTGTTTAAAACAATCATTTTATCCAAAGCAAGAGGGCAAAGAACATTCCCAACGTTATTGCATTTAAGGGTATATCAAATATGTAAATAATGCCTCATTTGGGTCCACTGTTGTGTCAGTATTTGACTACAGTGCTTACGCATTTAACGTATATTAAAAAACATCTGAGAAAATCTCATCAGGATAATCTCAGATGCAAGGAAAAGGGTCAACGTGTTTAAACCTTAATTTCATCCAAAGCGAATTACAAAAAGTGCAAGAAACCACAAATAATCTGAGTAAAAATGCACATATATTAAAAAGCCAAATCATTGTCAATACTGGTGTACAAGTTGCACATATTGCCATTTATATATAGGCTTGTGCTCGCTGGGCTGTCCTGTGTTTGAATGGTATTCCTGGTGCTGCTTAAACACCTGAATTTCCCAACATGGATCAATAACGGTATATTTTATCTTAACTTAAATAGGATCACATTTTTAAGTGCTTTTAAATTTTACTTTCTTGGAATATATCCACAGAGGAAACATGTTAATGCCTCTCTGGGTCAATTATTTGTCTCACTTACAGATATATTTTAAAGACAACAATTCTCTTTCCTCTCTCATAGCATGCCTTATGTACTTTTAGGAAATACTGTTTTCATGGAATAATTAAACACTGGTTAGTGGCGTGAGGTAAATTCCCAACAAACTATTGATCTGCATCCTGTGCAGTGTGTCAGGCATTTATGTTATATTACTTTCAACGTGAATAAGTGAACATGTTTTAAATGGATGGCGGGTGAGTCCTCTATCTCAAGACTAAAGATGGCTCAACGTCACTGCTGCTGACTGAAGGATTCAACAGGAAGTCGTGACTAACTGTGATCACACAAAGAGAGATTTCTTCATTTCTACAAACAAACCAAAAGAAGGACTAGTCAAATCCTCCCAAGCAACTGGTTAGTCAAAAATATATGTCAGGGAATAATTCACCCTGCATGTCCTCTCCTCCTTCTTCGCCCTCTGACGCAGCTGACCGGCCTTGAGCAGCCGCTATCTCCCTTAAGGAGGGGCTGCCCTAGCAAGTTGCTGTGGTTACCAGTTTGTGACCGGGCAGCTCTCGGTCAGAGATAGTTGTTGTTGTGGGACACCTGGAACACATCCTCTCGGGATTTTTAATGGACAATGTAGATTGACGATTTAGATGGACAATGAGATAGACATTATTGACAATGTAGATTGAACGATTTTTTAGATGGACAATGGAGATACGATTAGATGGACAATGTAGATTGACGATTTTAGATGGACGAATGTAGATAGACGATTAAGATGGAAATGTAATTACGATTTTAGATGCCAATGTAGATGGACGATTTAGATGACAGAGATTAACGATTTTAGATGGACAATGTAGATTGGACGACTTTTAGATGGACAATGTACGATTGACGATTTAGAGGACAATGTCGATTGACGAGTTAGATGACGATGTATGGACAACTTCGATTACCCGATTGTAGATTGGTGATCTTCAGGTTGATTAGATTACGGTTGAAATTGACGGTTGTAGATTGACCGAGTTAGCATTGGACAACGTCGGATTGACGAATTTTTTAGATTAACCGGTTGAGAATGGACAATGTCCGATTGACGAGTGTAGATTACCGACTTGTAAATGGACGGCTTGTAAGATTACTGATTTTAGATGACAATGCGTTGACGATTGTAAATGACAATGAAAGACGAGTAGATGACAGTTTAATGGACAAGTCCTTGACGATGTAGATTGACGAATTCAGTTGGCGATTAGTAGATTGACGATTAGATTGACTTTGTAGATTAGCGATTGTAGATTACGATTGTCGATGGCGATTGACGGTTGTCCGAGTGTAGATAACGATTAGAAGACGATTGTAGATTAGCGAATTGTCGATTGGCGATTATGGTTGTCGATGTAAATTGACAATTAGATTGACGATTGTAGATCGATTGTAGATTGGTATTGGAGGTTGCGATTAAGGTTGCGATTGCAGTAGCGATTGTGAGATGACTTATGTAATGCCTTTTAGGCTGCGGCGATGACGGTTGGCGATTAACGATTTTTATTCGTCTGGCATAACCACGTAGTCTGGATGCAATACGATTTATTGATTAAATAGGTCCCCCCCTTAGACCATAACACTGTCCACGAGATTGATCTTATTTATATGTAATTTCTTTTATAAACCTCTAAACCGAGTTAGCAACATTTTTGACTTTCTTAGTTTAGAAAGTATTACGTTTATACTTTTTATATTGTATGACGTTTACAATTTCTTTACTTCTGTAATTGTTACAAAATTTCTTTAACACTTTTAGCCTGTCCTTTCAGCCGCTTGAAGCCTCTCTTTAGTAGAAATATAACAGAGCAAGAACACGCTCTAACTTTACTTGTTTTCTGTTTCTCTTCGACGACTTTCAAACTTCGGGTCTACCTCGTCAAAGTAAAGATGTTCTAGAATTAAGTTAATACGTTATTAATAATTTTACTTATTGTCCTGCCCCCTATAGTTAGTCAAGTGCTCGCAGGTAGTCCCAGAAGGGGGGGGGGGGGGCGACTGTCAAGTGCTCGCAGGTATCCCAGATAGGGGGGGCGGGGCGACGTCAAGTGCTGGACCAGGTATGCCCAGATAGGGGGGTGACTGTCAAGTACTCGCAGGTATCCAGAGAGTGGTGGGGGGGGGTGACTGTCAAGTCTCGCAAGTATCCCAGATAGGGGGGGGGATGTCAAGTGCTCGCAGGTATCCCAATAGTGGTGGGGGGGGGGATGTCAAGTGCTCGCCAGGTATCTCCAGATAGGGTGGGAGGGGGCGACTGTCAAAGAGTCCGCAGGTAATCCCAGATAAGGGTGGGCGGGGGCGACTGTCAAGTGCTGGGAAGGTATCCCAGATAGGGGGGGTGACTGTCAAGTACTCGCAGGTATCGCCAGATATCGGTGGGGGGGGTGGGCGACTGTCAAGGCTCGCAGGTATCCCGATAGTGGTTGTGGGGGCGACTGCAAGTGCTCAACAGTTCCCAGAAAGTGGTGGGGGGGCGACCCGTCAAGTGCTCCAAGGTATCTCCAGATATGGTGTGGGGGGGCGACTGTCAAGTGCCGCAGGTATCCCGATAGGGGGGGGGGGGTGACGGTCAGTGCTCACAGGTATTCCCAGATAGACTTATTAACAACACAATACAGCCC
>NW_011351700.1:2091908-2107403 GCF_000735185.1 Notothenia coriiceps | reverse complement strand
GTGTCCTCAGCTGTTTAGTCTCTCTATTGAAGAATGTTGATTATTACACTCTGAGCTAGTTCAAACCTGGAGCTACAGGAGGGCTCTTCAGAATTGATTGTGGCATCTCTACCGTGTGGTCAGACCGTGGCCCGTGACATGTTTTGTGAATTCTCCGGCCAAAGCTCCAAATAAACCGTCAGTGTTTGCCATCAGAGCTCCAGCTCTCCTCGTGTCTCTCTGAGTCCTGACTCCATCAGAGCTCCAGCTCTCCTCGTGTCTCTCTGAGTCCTGACTCCAATTGCTTCAGGAGTTTCCCCCACAGTACAGATGTATTCATAATTTGACTTGCTTCATTGTTTAATCAGAAATACTTGAATAATCCCAGGTTTTCGTGCACAATTTAAGAATGAAAAACAGAAGAAAATAAAGTAAAAATGTCCAATAAAAGATTCAAACAAATATATATAAACGTCCAATTAAGATATTCAATGTTATCACAGCATGTTATACTGAGCTAATGTTTAAAATGTTAAAGAACAAGTTGTGAAATGTAAAGAAAGAACTTTAGATTAGATGGAAATGTTTGAGAGACCACCAGGTCATTGATAATAAATAACAGCTTTGGTTTGATTCACACAAAGTATTATCCAGCTCACAGAGAAGAGATAACATCTGATCCTTTACAACAAACACTAAATGCCTTCTTTAGGTTTTAACTAACACTGTAATGATTCTAGTAATCCACATTTTTTAACATTAATCTTGATTGTTCAGGCAACTGTAAGGGAGTACAGTTACCTTCATTCTGATTATCACGTTAAATGTATTAAACGCTTATATGCAAAAGCTTTTGGACGACGTCTCTACATAGCTTTTATTCAAAATGTTTAATTAGAGTCGAGAGGCCACCAGTTCATTGATAATAAATCTAAACAGCTTTGGTTTGCAGTGTGACTCCAGATGAAGCTCTTGGGAACTCGCAGAGCTCCTGCACTTGTATATAAAAGGTGATATGGGAGCCAAACGTCTTGAAGAGGGTAATTAGTCGACAGTGCGAGGCGGTAATCACCTTGTGACGGAGATAAAAGGCCAGAATGGGATTCCAGAGGTCATGTGTTAAGTCCTGCTAAGAGCTCAGAGGGCGAAACGCTGAAACACCGGCCGCTCTGCTGTGTGAGCGTTTCAGAAAACACCGGCACACTAACATGAAAAATATCAATTTCACATTTGGTTTAACGCTTTCACACTTTGTGTCACCGACACCCGGAGAGCAGGGCTGTGGAAGACAAAACACCGCTCCTGGATAAGGATCATGTTAATGCCTATCAATTAGGATCAAAAAGGGATTAAGCGGCATGGCTTCAGCGGCAGGACGGAGGGAGAAGTCACTGAATGCTAGAGGTCACACCCCCGACTTCATTAGGCCTGACCTTTTCCTGCTCATTGTGTGGAGGGAAGAGACCCTGCCGTTTGTGTGAGGCTTACGGGGAGAGAGAGAGAGAGAGAGAGAGAGAGAGTCAGATATGAGAGCTGGTAGAGATCAGCGCAGATATGAAATATTCACTTTCAAACGTCCACCGAGACTGATTAGGTTACTGCAACTCGGAGCAGGTGGGTATTTACTCATAAACCCCCCGACCTCACCTCAGAGGAGTGAGATTTACTAATTAGTCACGGTGAACCCCCCCCACCCAACCTTCTTCCACCCTTCGTTGACGAACTCTAGCTTGCCGTCTTAATTCACAAAAAGGTCAAAAGGCAAAAGGAGGAAGGTGTGTCCAGGTGTGTTCCAATAAGCCCCAATTAGGGAGAAATGCAAGCCCACCCTCAAAACAACTTGAAAAGTTTCAGTCAAGCTGCTAAACTCAGGCAATTAAAAAAGTGGTTCTTTTTTGCATATGTAGAAATTTAGTTTGCACACAAACCCCTTTGCACAAAGATCATATTTAAACTAAATTACACGAGAGCACACATGTGGATTTTTACTCTTTAACAGGAGTTAAGGGGTTGCATCATTAAATCTCTGCGATGTTAGTTTAAAACCTGCAGAAGTTTGAATAAAACATGTTGAATTGTATATGTTGAGTAAATTCAAGATTTTAAACCAGGATTTCTGCCTTTTTTTGGGTAAAAAGAAAACCCAAAATATTATCTTAACGTTGGTTTTTAAATGGTTTTCAAAGTATAAACATGTTCATTTGATATTTTCTCTCCAAAGTCATATTCTTTTAGTAAATGCAAAATGTTAGACGAGGATTTTAGCATTTTTGAGGTACAGAAACCCCCAAACTATTATTATGTCGTTTTTTATATGGTGTTCAAAGTACCGTTGTTATTGTGAAACTCCACGACAACACATTGAAGCGTTCCTTCATTAAAATGGGTAGAAAGTCAACTGATGGTTTATATGTTAATGTTTGATTTGCACACAAACCCCTTCGCACAAAAGATAATATTTAAACTAAATTACAGACGAGCAAAAGCACACATTTGGATTGTTCCTCCTGAACAGTGGGGTTGCATCATTAAATCTCTGTAAAAGCTTTATTAAAAACATGTTTAATTTTATATAGTCAAATTTTTAGAGTAAATTCCAGATATTAGACGAGGATTTTAGCATTTTTGAGTTAAAAAATAACCGAAATATTATCGTAACGTCTTGTTTATATGGTTTTCAAAGCACCACACTACAGATGTTATTAAAACGTAGGATAACAAATGGGCTTGTTCCGTGATTAAAATGGTAGAAAGTGAACGGATTAACATCTCAAAATGTTTCTATACCTCTTAATATCCCTTTATGCTTTAAGTATAGGTCGAGATCTATATAGGGTTACAAGGACACTTTGTACTTTACAACCTTTGCTGAGAAACTGAAGTGCAGGGTTACATCACCAACAGTGCATAATACAAGTACCCTGATTACTCCAATATCAAATGCAATGCAGATAAACACAAGAGGAAATAAATACAAGGTGTTTTTTGTACAGAACAAGAAACCAAGATATTTAGGATCAAATTGGATTTTATTGATCGGACAACGTGCCTTTCATGAAGCTCATTCAGCCGACACACCAACACTGAAACACACGAACACAGACTAGTTTAAAAAAGCAGAAAATGCTCCGTTTGAGTTTAACACACAGTTAAGCTCACACACACTACTTTATGAACATATAGGTTCACCTGCTGAATTAAAAACAGAACACATGAGGCAAAGAAAGTGAAAACCATGAAGCAGACTCAGGAAGTAGAAGTATGGATTCACTTTGAAAGTATTATCCTACAGAACAGAACAGCTGACAGAGAAGAGAGAACATCCTTTACAACAAACACTATGATGTTTTTAGGTTTTTAGTAACACTAGCAATCCCCAATTTCTAACAGTAATCTGATTGATATCATGCGACTGTAAGGGAGTACAGCTACCGTCATTAGCATCCTGATTATCCCGTTAAATGTAGAATATTAAAAGCTTATATGCAACCGTTTTGGACGACGTGTCTTCACATGCAAGCGTTTACCCAGCACTCTGAGAACTCAGTAAAAAGAAAAGCCGGAGTTCATCTCAGGCTAGAAGTTTCTTACCCAGGAAGTGAGCACTTGTTTGAGCGTTTATGAGAGGGTTATAGACGAGCACACTGCATTACAAAGTCAATCCGATTGCAGTCAAGAGAGTTTGATTTAAATCCAGCCCATAAACAAGTCTCTGATGGTTGCTCTGTTTTTAACTCAGCAGGTGAACCTATATGTTCATAGAATAGTGTGTGTGAGATTAACTGTGTGTTAAAGCAAAACACAGCAGCTCAGATTTGATTTCCGCTTTCTTAAACTGTCCTATGAGCTCATTGTTAGGCTACTTCTTTAGTATGCTTCATGAAAGGCAGGTTCTCCTATCAATATAATCCCAAATATCTTCTTTTCTAAAGTCACATTGTTCTGTTGTCTTACATAAAAAAATATCTTAACGATATTTCCGTTTATTTTCACTACATTCTGCCATTTTCAACGTGCATGTCCATTCTGCAACAGATTTAAAACGTGCAAAACAATCAATAAAATCCAACTATTAATGCATTCACCTACAGGTTGGGCAACACGTGCATTAGGGCACGTTTGCTCTCGCTGTGTGCAGAGGCTTAATGTCCCTGACAGCCACTGTTGTGCTACGTGGCATTAAACACAGTGTGGCTTTCACACCGCTCTTAACAGGGAACCAAAACAAGTATTTAAGAGGGTAAAGGTCAGCTAAACCTCTCAGGGAGTCAGGAGGCCCCTCCACAGCACAATATACAGTACTCTAAATGCATCATGCAAGGGGAATATTATACATTTAAAGTGTATTTGCAACTTTAAAAATAGACGATTTTTACGACGAAGAATAAAAAAAATTGCACAAAATTACACTTTTTATGCCGTTATAAAATAAAATAAAATATTTACAGTGCGTGTAATATATATAAAGAGTAGGAGAATAAAATAGTGTCGTGAATTAAATAAAAATGCATAATACGGTCGTACAAATCAGATATAAAACAGCATCCTATTATTTTAAATGTATTTTCTGAATTAACAGATTCATTTGGACGAAGCTCGCCTCGCTTAAAAAAAACGCATTTATTTAATTTAAATCAATTAATTTGCCGTCATCTTTTGATTTCATATTGTAAAACACAATTTAACGGGGTCAAACAACACCTGTAATAATCAGACATTTTAAACACGGGACTATACAAACAAAACATATTTACGTTGCTTTTCAAAAATCTCAAATTGCAAAGTTTGTGTTTCAGATGCAGCGTCGATCGCTTTTGCAAAAAAAAAATCGTACAAACATTTTCAGATAAATTCTTTTTTTATTTTCCAACTGCTGTATATTTTATTATCTGCTTTGAATTTAATTGCGGCTTTAAGAATGTACTCAAGGCTTTATCGACGTGAATTTCTAGCAAAAGAATATTCGATGAAATGTATTTGTGAGTCGGATTAAAAGAACGAAAAATAGGACTTTCTAACGCTAAAATAAAATGAGAATCTATCGCGCAGAACTCAAAAACTAACCCTATAAATCATTTCATTAACTCAAACGTATTTCCACATTTTGAAATCTGTTTCTCTGTAAAAGTCGTGGCGTTTTTTTAAACACTGAACATTTTCCAGCGAGTTCAGATTTTCTGTTTTCTGCAAAGCTTCATTTCACTTCATCTCTTTCGCCCAAATCTAAGATGGACGCCGCTGGCTGTGAGTTATCGATGGCCAGTGCAGAATCACAGCTGTGCAGTGGTGCTCTGAAGGAGGAGGGAACAGGCAAATGGATCCATGTGTTGGCAGTCTGCCAGGAGACTCCTTAAAATACAGCGAAGGCCTTGATTTAAAATATGCCACGCCAATGTCAAAGGAAACTGCGTCACTACGAAGCAAAGGATTCTGGGATTATCAACAACCCACAGCTTTATAGGAACACAATGGCTGCACGACAGAGCTCAGAAACAACATTTGTGCACAGAAATAACCCCAGAAATCTTTTCATTCCAGCTCAGAGGCAGCATTAGAAGCTGTTTCCTCCAGACATCATGATGAAGTTGTACCTCGTGACTGTGGGTGGAGACAGCGAGCCAATAGAAACGCGGGACGTTCGGCTCGAAGCTCGTCTTGCATCAGCATTTTCTCGGGCTAAGCCTCAAGTGAAAGTTACCAGATCCATATCCATGATTATCTTATGAAGAGATCACCAATCAGGGAAAAAGATTGCCGCTGACGAGTGAATGACGGCGCTGAATTTGATCAGTCCTCATCACGTCACGAGCCAGAGAAAACTCCTCAGTAAATAGTGCAGTGTGCAGATTTCCCTCAGGCACTCTGCAGCACCTTAAAGCATTCCTGGAATAGCTCCTCTGCACTTTTAACTTCAGCCCAAATGTGCTTTAATGAAAGGTCAAGAGGGATCTTACCATGGGGCGGTCACACTGCAACGGAGAGGGCATGGAGGCATGACAGGCTGCAGGACAACCCTGGGTCTCTGTGAGAATAGAGAGAAAACACTGTGGTTTAAGAGTCAAGATACACACCGCGGGGGTTAATAATAAGCTGAGAGAATACGAAAGGAAATGCATTCAATTAAAAACCTTTTATATTTGTTTTTCGTGGATTTCGCTAAATTTACAGTCGAACAGTTAACAAGATATCATGTTGTAGAGGTTTAAAATATTATTTTTATACCAATAATGCTTTTGAACATCATCGTAATAAAAGCCTGAGCTGTATGTAGTAGTTCTATTCACATTAATACAAAGATATTTAAATGTTTAATTCAAGCCGTAATAGGAATTGTTTTAAGGTAATATTAAGAAATGCATCACTTAATGTAGGACAATGCACAAAACCTCATTTAGTCAGATGCATATAAAAGCTAATGATTGCAATTATTAAATAAATACTGCGGAAACAGATTTGTTTTATGCATTCGTAATCATTATAATTAAAAACTGCAATGTCAGACGTTTTGCCAACAAAAATGCATATTCCCGTGTTTTTCTATTCCCTTACCTTAGCTAATTGCAATACCAGTCATTTGTGTGAGACACTGGATCAGGCCCTGCAGAAACAGAGCATGCTTTGAGTGTGTCTGTCCTCTCAGGTTAAAAAGAGAATACCATAATCACAAGAAGCAGTCAGAGAAGCTTTAAGGGTTATGACAGGACGAGCTGACAGCAGATATGCAGTAAGTAGGTGTTAATGAAGAGATCTGTCCAGGCTGGCCACTGATACAGCAAACTGATAAACATCAGAGACTCGCTGAGGGGAAGTAACTCGTAATGTCAGAGAGAGGCGAGGAGCACTCTTACATGCCTCAGATAATATCCAAAATCACTGTGGGCCGTGAGAATAAGTGCAAAAACTAATATTGCATGGTGCAGACTGGAGAACACATGCATGTCGTTTTAATAAATCCACTGAAAAGCAGGTTGATTATGAAACGTAACTTTACAGGAGTGCAAAAAGCTTGTCTTCGATCAACCAGTGTTCAACTTTTTACGAGTTGGTATTTAAGTACGTTAAACATGTGATAATAACAAGGCCTTAAAAATCTATGTGCTTTAATTAGTCCACTAAAAGTTAGGTCCAAAAAAACGTAAGCAAGACGGTTTTCTTCCATCCTCTAGCTTTCCACTTTTACGAAAAGAATTATAGGTTATTATTAAAGCAGATAAGTTCAAAACAAGGTGATGGTAACACCTCAAATATAACCCGTCACATGCACCTTTTCGACAAATGCAATCTAGATTAGGCGGCTGCAGGTAATTAGTCCAAAATGTACCGAAAAGGCTAATTCATACACAATTACAAAATGTTTTTTACAGCTGCTAATGCGTTATCGTCAACGTTTGTAAATTATTTCACATTGCGTAAAATGTTACTTGTGTTTCGGTGGCGCTACATGTTTAAAAAATGCTTTAATTATAAGCAATTGTTTTTTATTTCTTGCAAACTGTCTGTACGGTGTTGTTGATAGGTATCCAGAAACAGACTAGAGGTGAGCCTATTTGCAAGATACTGTATTCTATATATACAAATACAGAGAAAGCAGAGAGAAAGAATTTCAAGGAGAAATTCAAGATCAGAAGCCACTGCTGATATTTTTAGAAATTTGAACACATTTTAGGAAGCCTTTGGCACCAATTGCCAGTCATGAATCAGACAAAATGGCTACCACGCGTCCCAAAACAAAACGATACGTAGCATGGAGCAAGAAGTAGGGAATGAAACACCCATCAAGTCAAGAATTACATGAAAAATGCCCAGTATTTGGATTGCTTTGGTGAAACATAGCGATAAATAATCATCAAATCGTCTAAACGCACAATATTTAAGTTGGGAAAACCTTTTAAAAGGATGTCCATTAACCGTCTCTTCAGTGCAGATCTCCTGGGGTGTCCCTGAAGTGTAATGTAACCCCATGTTTTTCTGCTAACATCAACTCATGGATAACAACAATGCTATAGCAGCCATCTTGCCCCAAAAGAGCAGACACTGGGGAGGAGGGAGAAAGGCTTTGAGTCATATGACTACTCAATGCTCAAATCTGCAGTGACAGAGCAAAAGCGTCTAGACAAGTCTGAGGGAGCAGCAGCAGACCAGGTACACATTACCTGCATTTAACACATTGTTTTGGGTTGAATGCATGACTAAATTGATGCAAAAGTGCCACATTTTGGGTAGAAAACAGTATGACGATAGACCCTTTCCGCAGTCTGGACGAGCCTTGTTCGAAATAAACATCGCAATATATCAAATATGCCAAACTCAACTACAGATAGCGTGAAAAACAATACAAACATGCAGATTTATCCATTTAAAGTGATGACTCAGCAAGATTAAACATATTTAAAGTGACGTCAAAGCTATGCATTTGAATATAGTGTGAAATAAATATAAATAAATAAATATTAATATATTGATGCTACCAGGAGGTTCTATTGGGCTATGAAGCTACTTGTGGAAAGTTTAAAGTAAACACCGAAAGCATTAAGATGCCAAACGCAAGAAAAACATGAATAAAATGTTGGTTTTTTAGGTGTGTAATCAGGATAAATGAATAAATGCCGTCTGATAAACTCTATTAAATGCATGCATCTGACCCCAGCATTCAAATATTAGTGTGTATGCTGTATGTGCTAATAAATAAGCTAAATATGTATGTACTAAATATGCTACCAGACAGTTTTATTGGACTATGAAGCTACTTGTGGAAAGTTTAAAGAAAACATCGAAAAACATGAATTAATTTGTTTAGGAGTGTAATCAAGATAAATGAATAAATGCTGTGTGATAAACTCCATTTCATGCATGCAGTGGATCTGACCCCAGTCTCAACCAACCTTGTGCAGGCTGCAGTCTGGATGGTGCACTCCTCCTGAACTCAAGGCTGACGGATGATCCCCTGCAGAGCCTAAACAAGAGCAAAGGAAGAAGGAAACATGTCAAACAGGGTTCATTTCACATCACCTCTAAAGCCACACACACACACTCATTTAGATTAGTTGGGATGTTGCCACCTGTGACATATGAAATATAAAGCGGTGGTGTGGGGCATTTTAATCATAAATGAGAGGAATAAAGGGGGATAATGTTGCAAAATAGGCAGTTTCTCGCTCAGGTAATGAACAGGTGGGGTTAATGAACAGCGTCATCATCAGCACAGGTGCGTCACCTGCACCACCTCCAAACAAAACAGCTAGCTTACAGGGTGCAATGTGGGAGAAATATGCATTAAACGCGTTCTTTAAACAGCTAAAAATGATTAATGTAAAACTCAGTATGATAATGCAGAACAGGGTTGTTTATTTTCTAAGCAAAGCGTGCACAAAACAACATTTAAAGGCGAATGCTGCAGCAGCGTTAGCTCAGTGCACTAACTTGTCTCACCTACCTGGGAATAAAGAGCTGTCTGCTGCTGACACACTGCAGGAGAAAAAACTTTCACAGCGTTTACAGAAAATACATGTATATCTCAGCAAGGCGACTCTTTTTGGCGAAGGCGTTCTCTAGGAGTAGCGCGAGAAATAAAAATCCATTTCCAACGAGCGTCTTCCTCGAACAATTGTGAAAACAGATGCAAATTAAAACTCCATCTCCAATTTTTATCAATTTCAGACAGACCCCAGACAGTCTCCAAGCGGGGACGTGCCTGCTGGTCCCGCGCGTGCACGTGGAATGGCGCGGGAAGCGGTGATAACAGATATAGACTGACAGCAGCAAGCAGCCAATAGGAATCGAGGAAAAGAGAAATCGAATCTAGCAGCCAATCAGAGAGGCAGATAAGCATGAAACCCCGCCCCCTCCGCCTACTCACAGTAGTGTTGACAGTGCACTGAATAAAACAACAGTCTGAGTTAAGCAGATCTGAAATGTGGGTCACTGACTGCAGACTATTCACCCATTGCAGATGAGTGTATTGTGTATAACAAAGACTAGTAATACCTCAGACATGTACATAAATTATACGGGTAATTGTACACAATAATACCTAGATGCAATTAACTTAAATAACCCTAATTTCATATGTTTTTGAATCTAATTTCTACAGATTTACGTAACATATGAGGATAAATAACCACGTCGATTTTCCCTTTTCCCACTGTGCCATTTTGTTTTAAAGCAGCAGTTACAATTGTCAGTGATATGCATTGTTTTAATTCTTACTGCATAATGCTTTGTTGCACAAGACTTCGTACAGTTGAAATTATAGCAATGGTCCTCGCATTAAATTGTGCTTTATGAGTACCAGGATGTATTACTCTTGCTTGCTTATTGTATTCAGCATACATATGCATATTGGATTGTCTTTGGATATCAAAATAGAATATATTCCTTTCAATTGAAGCTCTGATCCCTGACCAGTTTCCAATTAAAACCATGCATTGATACCCGAATTGTTCCTTGTTGATAAAACAGAAACCTACAGTACTAAGTCTGCCAAAAGAAATTATATTAAGTCAATAGTGTCCATGATATATCCACATGGTTACACATTCATTTGACCTCCCCTAACTATGAGTCTGCTTCAACAATGTACATAAAAACACAATGCATTATGATTATTATTTTGTATAATCTTTCATTTGCAAAATAAACTCCACAACTCCAGTATCACGTTCTCAAGATAGTAGCTGACCCTCATGAGCAAAAAACGCTTTGTCTCACACACAAAACAACTTCCAAGTTGGCATTTGAATCAAATTTTAGAGGCGTACAGACAAGTTTGTTGTAAAGAATCTCTGTCCTTCGGATTGAAAATAACAAGTCTTGTCTCCTTCGGCTTTGCACCCTTTAATTGGCATTGTTATGGAAAACCGCTGGATGTGGATAGGGCACACAATCATTGAGGTCACCATAATAGAGAGTGACAGCTCCCCTTTTCACATCTTTTTGGACGTAAAATCAAAATTCCTGGGAAAGTGAATCCAGGAAGCGGAGAAATATCTCAGACAGCTTTGGGAACAGCTGTTTAAGAAAGTGTGGGATACGTATTGATATGATTTGCATTAAAATGAAGGAGAAACACTGGATATAGAAGATTCTTCATGTACGTACAGCATGGAAACTGTGTGTGTGTGTGAGGCTGAAACATCACGCATTTATAAGCAGCAGCACTCGTCCCTTGCCTGAAATCTAGATAGCAAAAACTGCATGTGACACAAATCAGGGAGCTTGCATTTCATACTTTTTAAAGAGAACACAACATTTGCCGACTCAACATTTTGCCTACAATCCCCACAGTTGAAATTCACACACCGTCTTGCAGGGAAAACCCCTTTACGCTTTCTCAAATTAAAAATCTCATGGCTGATCCACTCCATCGCCCTGGCTTTCAGATATTGACCTTGTGCTGCTACAAAATAGCATCTTCCTCACTGCGGGACGCCATAATGAGCCGATACAATGAGGCTTCAGTTCACTGCTCACCTCTCTTTGGTGTCTCTCGGGGGCTTTGTTGACGTTTGTCAGCCAAAGGAGGAATTTGGGGGTTGGAAAATCTACTGTAGTCTCGCTGCAGACAACAACTTTTACTCTCAGAAAGGAAAAGGAGGAAGAAAAACCTGGTCAGAGATAAAAAGATAAAAAGGCTTTGACCTTACAGGGAAGGAAAATCAAAGGAGGGACTTGAATAAAGACTAAGTACCATATTGGATTTCCAAATTTGAAAATGGAGTGTCTGATGCATGCATATAGTTGTTGTTCTATTAAACATGCCTCCTTAAAGAATCATGGGACTGACAGTCATGTGTCAACCCCTCACATCTACACAAAATCTGACTTATAAGCATACCAGAAACCACATTATAGAAAGAAAACCTGCAATATTTTTCATCAATGAATCCTGCCAGTCAACCCTGTAGTTGTACTCTTTTACTTTATTGAACAATTATTCCAATACATATGAAAAAAAGGCACATTAACATCAGTGTTCATTTGATAAATTCAAAAGTGAGGGCATTATAAACACAAAACAGAAGAAAAAAAAAACGAGTGGTCACTCAGGAATAGGTGTTTAGACCTCTGTATAATTAAGAAACGCATCAAATACTGGGGAAATGTTAAGAAAGTGACATTTGTGTATGAAATATTTGGCTAAAATAATGAAATTATTGATTCAAAATTTAATTTTTGTTTAGTTTTTCAAATTGAAGGACAAATTTGATATCATCATATGTTAAAACCGGAACGTGTGGCTTAATATAAGTTCACCAATATTGGAAAGCATCTCAAAATGTGTGGATTACAGTACAAACAAAGAAAACATGTCCTAATGTTTGCATCTGTATTTACATGACCTGTCAAGAAGCTCCCTCTTTTGTAGCGTCTCCTACCCACAATGCATCACTGCACCAAACACAGTTCGTCCATGTTGTTGCTCTGCTCGTGAAATCTCCGCCGCAGATAGTTTCATGTTTCTACCGTCAAAATGGTGAAATATTAAACATTAAATGCACTTCTCCGGTTTTGTAGTGAGACTCTAAAGCGGGACGCGCCTTCCAACATGACAGAAAATACTCAGGGTGAGTAAAAACATTGCTTTTTAATCGACATTACTAATGTTGCTAATGTAGCTTTGTTAGCTCACATGGCTAGGCTAATGTTGCTAATGTTTAAGACAGTCTTGTATTAAAAGTAGGCCACGTATCAAACCTCATTTATGCTTAAGTATTGATATGTAATTTTATGTTAATCCCACACATGGTGACGTTTGTTTATGTTTGCTAACATTACGTTAATTATAACAAACCCTTGCAATAGCTTAGCTGCTAGCGCTACGTTATTAGCACTATAAAACTGAGCTTGATTACTGACATTAATCAGAATAAATATTCACTGATTGATGACAAGGGGAAGTCATTGAATGATGTACGTTTTTTAAATGTTTAGTATATTTCAGTTCAGTTTAGCTGGCTTAAGGTTGTTAGCAGCTGCGTTTACTTGCAATTGATCTACTGTACCACACGTTTTAATGTATATAGTACACTAAGTTTACAGTTTACACTAAGTATATTAGAGAGTTTTCTTATGTATTCTGTATATTTTAAAGTGTTAAGATACTCTTCTGAATACAGGTATTTTTTTAACTGAGAATATGTATATATTATACTTAATTTTGCAATGTTTATCTTTAATTTATTTGTATTTTATTAGTAATTTTGTAATTCCTGCAGATTGACTGTCAAAATGCTCCTGTGAACTTTGTGTCAACTCTGTGAGCTATTTAGCTATCCTAGCTAGCAATATTATGCCTACAAGATTCAAAGGCTTTTTTGTCACAGTAGCTATAGTGTAGTTTTTTTAAATGAAAATCTCAAGTCCCAGGCTCCTACAACAATGCAACACAAATATATATAACGCATAAAACAATACAAAACTATTAAAAGAGTGCAAGAGAAGGCTGCAAGACTAATAAGATAAGAAGTACTTTATTGATCCCAATGTGGAGAGGTGAACTATATGCATGTCAAATTGACTAAGATGAGCAAAGATAGACTGTGTAATCAAAATTAAATACTGTACAGCTAGTGTAAATGGTAAAAAAAACAGTTTCATACTTGAATGACTGGTCGAGAGTATCTCTGTCTACTTGTTTGCCATGTTAAAGTTACTCTTGAAGTGTTATTGATGCTATAACTATGTTTTTAAAAGGGAATATTTGATCCTTCAAGTCAGGTGTTTGGGCTTCAAATTCAAGCTAACATTAGCCTCCGACCTGATGGAAGCTATCACATTTCACACAAGGCAATCATTTAGAAAGACCACACAGTCCTCTGACTTAAAATGACTTCAATATAACTACTTTACCTAAAATAAAGGTAGCTATTAAGTGCTTTTTGATGAGTTTTTTGTTCTTCCCACCAGTGTTGTGACTGAAGGCACGACTGCATGTGCGTATGAGGGATCCAGTTATATGACGCAGTTTACTCTGGTGTTTTGAATTCACCCTAGCTTTGTTGTTTTTGATAAGCATTGGAGTGTAGTGGCTGTCAGAACAAACTTAGCGTGTCAGGTATAGGCCTGTCACGATAATACATTTTGTTGGACGATACATTTTCCCGGAAATTATTGCGATAATATTGTCGGCACCGTTGTAAGACCATTTTAGACCACTGACATAATGATAATATATAATAATAATTCAAGTACATCCTTTCAAACAGAACTTTTTATTGAACATTCAACATTGTAAATGAAATGTGAAATAATATTCAAATATATAAATTATATATAATAAATAAAACAAATTAATTAAATGCGACTTCCCGGCTCATTGAAGTCCGTAGGTTGGCCTCGTTCATTTGGCTTGAATCCAAAATACTCCCACACCGGAGATGTGGAATTAGGTTTTTGTAACCAATTCCACTTCACTTTAAATTCCCCTCGAGCAAGTCACACGTTGTCTCCTGTCTGACTCCTGACCTGGCTGTGTGTGAGCCTCACAGCGCGCGTGGCCGGCACACACAACGCGGCAGACACTGGCTAAATGCTGGTCACATCTTTATGTAAACGGCAATGTATCGAGCTCAAAAAAGTTATCGAGTCCATTTTTATTTATCGTACGATAAGTCAATTTATTGATTATCGCGACAGGCCTAGTCAGGTATAGCCAGAATCTTTACAGAAGACGTGAGCTGGTGAAATGAGGGTAATGCACGCAAATATATCCATATAAGTAACATTTCCTGTGTCCCTGTGATTGATAACACATCCAGGCTGCTAGCAAGAGATATCAAAACCAGACTGTAATTATTACCTGAATGCAATTAATGTATGTGATTATGTACGTATGTTTTATGGGTGATTGGGTGTCTGATATTTGCCAAACCAATTCTCCTCAAAATGAAAGCATTTTCTAGCAGGTTTTGTAACTTCATGATCAGGTTATGTCTGAGCCAGGGTTTCCGTTAAAATTTTTATTTTACCGGACAAATTTGAAACTTACCGTTCGAGTTTCAATAATAATAATAAGAATTGTGTAGCTGAGTTTCCGTTAGCAGGTAATTACCGGACTATGACCGGATATGCTGATGTTTAAAACTCAGGTAATGGAAGTGATTTTTATATTGCTTCAGTTTTATAATCGTAACATACGAAGAATTCAGATTCATTTTTCAATAAATGATTCTATAAACAACAAACAACATAATTATTACATCAAAGAAGAAACTACTTGTAGTAGACGAAGTCCATTATTCAAAAGTTTACATTAACTTTGAATAATTACACGGGAGAAACGGATCCTCTCTCTCTCTCTGACTGTCAAAATGCTGCTTTTAACTTTGGGATAAATATAGTCTCTCTCTCTCTCTCTCTCTCTCTCTCTCTCTCTCTCTCTCTCTCTCGTCTCTCTACTCGTCTCTACGTCGTACGTACGTCGTACGTCGTACGTACGTACGTACGTACGTACGTCGTACGTACTCGTACGTACGTACGTACGTACGTACGTAGTAGTAGTATAGTAGTACTAGTACT
>NW_011351700.1:2081794-2091803 GCF_000735185.1 Notothenia coriiceps | reverse complement strand
GCTTTATTCCCGCGGCCTGGCCAATTGTTTTTTTGCTTCCGCCCGCCTGCTGCCGCCGCGCCTGCTGCTGCGCGGCCGCCGCCGCCGCAGCTGCTGCTGTACCGCGCCCGCCTAGCTTGGCTGCCTGCCTGGCTGCTAGCCGCCACGCCAGCCGACCGCCGCCGCCTGCTTACCATAGCCGCCCGCCGCCGCTGCCATGCCCGCCGCCTGGCCGCCGCCGGCCCGCCGCTTGCCATAGCCAAAAAGGCGCCGGCCGACGCCGCCCTCCTCCCGACCTCCTGTTGTTAATAAGAAAGATTTTTTCAGAAATGGTTGGATTGAATTTGCCAACACCTTGTTATCATCCACCTCATGCTGGCATGATAGCCTTTCTATGTCTTCCAATTCTACCTTCTTATATTCTCATATGAATGTTTGGATTACTATGTAATGGACAATGTGTGATGCCTAATACCTGATGATGAGATGGATGCTGGATGCGTTGGCAGTTGCGCCGCCCACTGCGGCAAAAACTCTGCAAAAAAAGAAGACCAAATAGCACCTGAGCTGTTCCCACAGCCATGTCGAACATTTTCGAAGATGAAACCGTTGTGTGAATCCTAATAAGCTAAACTTTTAACCTGCTTCCTCTCCTTTCCAGAAAGCCTTCCTGAGGGTGCAGGATTCTCAATGGTCCATCTCATCTCTTTTTCCTCCTCCCTCCGTTGTTGTTGTGGGGAGATGGCATCTGGAGTCGCCACCTCAGCGAAGAGCTTCTGGAGGGAGGAGCAGGTAAAGTTTGCCTATTTGGTTCACCATGCCGTTTCTCTTTCTGAATGTTCGACTATGTGCTGGAAACGCTCAGTTGCTTAAATTTGGTTCTCTTGCAGGGTTGCGGATGGGGCGCAAAACTGCATCCACCCATCCATCTTCATCATCAAGGTTGCATCATAACCATGTTCATACAAGTAAATTTCCCTAACATTCATTGAGATATAAAAGCGGGCTGAAATTGCGACGATAATTGGTAAGCTTCATTAGCCACTGGTTGGTGTAAGTTTGTTTCCATTCATTCCAACCATCTCTCGCAAACATCTGTCTTTATTCATTACTCGGGAGGGTGGAGGGGCGGCGTGCGGCGGGCTTTGGCTATGGCCGGCGGCGGCCGGCGGCGGCGGCGGCTTGGCAGCGAGCGGCGGCCGGCTGATGGTGCGGCGGCGGCGGTGCCTGGCGGGGTGGCGCCTATGGCGGCAGCGCAGCCAAGCTCATGGCCCGGGGCGTAGCGCAGCTTGGGGCCGGCGGGCTGGGCGGCGCGCCGCGCAGCTATGGCGCCGGGGCGGCAGCAGCGGCGGAAGCATGATTATTAAATCGTCAAGCAGCAGCTCCAAACAGATGTACCGTTAAAAACAGCAGATGTTTTTCCCTCCATACTTCTTTTTCTCTCATTTAGTTCTCCTCCTCTTGTCCCTTCTCTCTGATGCTCAGTCATAAAACGTACTTAACCCCATTCAACTCTCTTTCTCACAAACATTTGACCATTCTCATTTCCCAGATCCATGTAATGGTTCAGCTCTCTCTGACCTTAGTTATTGTGTCCCTGCTCCCTCTTTGGCACCTACTACCTACAGAGATTACTTCAGGATACAAGTCGAGAGAGAGAAATGATTAGACCAGAAACTGAGAGCAGCAGAAATGTGAGTCAGTCCTCTCTTCCTTTGATCAGTCAGCCCGGCTGGCTTTTGGTTGCTAGATTTGCTGTCAGGCAGACAAGAGGATACTTGTAGTGCCATGACACAGTTTCCTTACAAGGCAACAATCATTGCACACAAAATGCAAAGAGCAGCTTTGAGACTTGTACAGAAGGAGTTGCGGATGTCCATGCACACATGAACCTCTACTCTCTAACGTCTTCTCTGTTGTCTCACATCCTTCATTTTGATGTGCATTTTAAAATCATCAAAAGCAGCCACATATAACACTCTCATAATTTCCTTTTATGATTCTCTGGTGTTTGGATCCTGTTTCACTTTCCATTTACACGCTGATTAAAAAGAGAAATACGGAAAAGGCTGATTGTGAAAACAAGAATTATTGTGAATCTGTACCACCCGAACATCTGCAATAAATCTGAGTTCATACCCATCATGGCAGTTTTCATTCCTTTTTATTGATTTTTACTTTTTCTGTGTAACATTTACGGTATGCAAATCATTTGGAAATGTATTATTCACACCTTTATCAGATTCAGCTTTGTTGGTTAACATATACAAGGAATTGTATTCATTTATTGTTGCAGAAACAGTAATAAAGCCATAAAAAGGGAAAAAATAAAACATATAATATTAAACAATAATACATAAATAAAATATAAAAACACACACATATATATATATATATACTATTAAATAAAGAAGAAATATTAGTTTAGAGTGCAAATATGCTTGAATGAATATTAAATGACTAATATAATCGGTTGCTTCATACGCAAACTTTAGAGTCCCAAAAGTGGTGATAACAAAAACCATAAAATAGACACAGTTAAAACACAGAGAGATCAAATCGAATAAGGTTTTATTACCTGTCAAATCCGAAAAAAGGCAAAATACACCCCACCGCCCCAGAAAAAATCAGCACACATTTTCCTATTTTACAGATTGTTTTACCTTGGTCTACCAACATGCTGTACAATACAATAACATGGAAGCTCGCAATACAATTGTTGGAAAACAGGATTATTTTCTTAAAAACAGAAATACTTTAACACTAAGTATTCAGTTATGAATTAGTGGGTTAGAGTAAGTGGTTGTGGCAGCGGGGTGGTTAGAGCGGGGTGTGGTTACAGCTGATCTCTCACTAAATAAAAGCATGCTGGTTCTGTTCTCTCTTCTTCACATGTAGTAATGTATACTAGTTAAGGAGGCTCTGTTATGATGTTTGGGGTTTAGTGTGTCATATAGGTTTTTGTGCATGTAAATGGTGTGTACACTGAACAGTTTCTTCCGCTCTGTTACCGGTCTCATTAACAAGGCCTGGGACCCCCACTGACACTTGCCTTTAGCCACTCTATAGACTGCACAACCCAGTCTCACAGCATTTAATGTAATAGTCACAAAGTTAATTTAATCTATTGATTCGGGTTCACCAACACGATTTTCCCATTTTTTTCGTGTCACACAACAATTTATTTATTTCTTTATTTAACCTTTATTTAACCAGATAAAAGCCTTTAGATAAAATATAATTATCAATGCTGACCTGGCCAAGAAGGCAGCAACGTTACACATAACACATTTACACAAACATAAAACAAAAATACAGAGAACACAACTAAGAAAACAAAAGACGACAAAGCAGTCACTACATTGTGCACATTTGGGACAGTAAGAAAGGTGCACTACTTATTACTGCAAGAGCAGCTGGTGGTAAGGACTTCAGACAAATTCAATTTAAAACAGGCTATTGGGACAAGTGCCCTCAGTTTTAGGTTTGATTGAAGGTCATTCCAAGACCAAGGACCATAATAAAAAAGACTCCTTTTCCCAGCCTCAGTCCGCACAGCAGGAACCTGGACCCGTATCCAGGCACTGGATCTGAGGTTGTAAGAGTCACAAACTGGAGCAAATCTGGCACATACGGTATGTAGAGTGGAAGCTTACCTAAAATGACTTTATACAATAATAAAAAACAATGCTGCATCCTACGCATATATAAGTGAGGACCATCCAGTTAGGCTATACCGTTTGCAAAGATGAGTCCTATAGGGTGCATTTGATATATAACGCAGTGCAGCATGGTGGGTCCCTGCTTTTAAAAGCAATGTATTTCTTTTGGTAGTGTGCTTTGCGCCTGCAGCACGTCTTTTTGTCCGGTCGGGTCTTGGAAGACCGGAAGCTGTGTGGTTCATAAAAACATGTTCTTGCTCAATATCAAGCCACGATTATTGTTTTTATTTTATATATTATCTGACTTTTTTTGCTGTCCGTGAGGAAAATAAATGGGGTTCAGAGCCTCAGAATACTGAAATCTGTATTTTTAAAATATTTCTTTCCTTCTAATTTGTTATTATTTGGTGCAGGTACGAAACATACTACCAATAGAAATAAATTGCTTGCAAAATGGTTCTGTTTCAGAATACTGAAATCTGTATTTTTTGTAATCTTTTTTTCCTTCTAATTTGTTATTATTTACATTGCTTTTAAAATCGTTCTGTGTGAACACGAATCAATAGATTAATTTTGTGACAATAACATGAAATGCCGTGAGACTGGGTTGGACTGTATGCATTACACTAATGCAAATTAAACAATATCTTGTTTTTATTTATTTCATTTAAGTATCGCCTGTTCTGCACAACCTTCGAAATATTTAGCACTTTTGTACACAAGCACATCTTTTATTTTATTATTCCAAGTACTTTGTAATAGTATACTGCACATAATTGTTTGGTGCAGATTTCATGCAATACATTTTCCGTACCTAAAAAACAAAACAAAATAGTTTTTCTTACTTTTTATATTCTTTAACTGTGTTTAAGTGTGCACCATATACACCAAGAGTGTAATAATGTGTAAACCTAGACCGTTTTGACATTTTTAAATAATATGAATTAATACAAGCATACTAAAAGAACGTATCCGTTTGCACAGTTTTATTAACAAAGTGATGAGGTCACTCATCAAAGCCAGTTACTGCACGGGGGAGTGTGGTGTGCATGGGTGTGGGGGGGGGGGGGACATCTGTCATCGTTCAGAGTTCAAACAGGGGTGGATCTCAAGTTACTTATTTTTCATTTCCTCGCTCCTCGGTCCTAGGTATCACCCGGAAATAAATTTTTCTGTGCCATCTTGAAGGTTTCCCATTTCTCTAATTTCCCCTCCTCGACTCCCCTCCTCGACTCCTGTCCTCGTGTCTTAGTCCCGCCCACAAGAGATGCGAGCGGAGGAGTCAAGGAGGCGAACCGAGGAGAGAGCAGTGGAAGCAGCAGGCGTTTAGAGAAAGGCTCCTGTAGCGCCTCCCAGAGTGCAGGAAAGCAAATGTGGGGGGGTGAGAAGTGTCCCTGCTGATGCGGCACGCCTTTCGGCAGACTTTTTCTGTGTGATGGATTGTGTTGATAGCAGGCAGAGGAGGACCGGTGATGTGCTGGGCTGTTTTCACAAGCCTCTGCAGAGATTTCCGGTCTGCGGCAGTGCAGTTGTCGTACCAGACCGTGATGCAGATAGTGAGGAAGACAGGCACCTCTCACTCGCACTCTTCTCTTCCGCAGCGCCGCTCCCTCTCGCTGAAATTATGAATGTATGTAAGTCGTATAGTAATCGTAGGTAACACGGCAGGTTCCGGGACTGTTAGTTTTCATCTGATTTCAAATAAACAAAGTCTTGGCTTTCAGAAAATTAAACTTGTTTGGCAAATTCAGATGATAAATACAACTTTGAGGCTTCGGCATAATTACAAGCGGAGGACGGAGTAACTTGACGTCACAGCGGGCATAACAACAACCGGTGTTTCTTGTGAGTGTTTTCCCCGGGAAACAAACACTATACACCCAAATGCAAAAATACACAAACACACACACACACACACACGTACACAGACACTCGCGAGCTTCCCCCAGACCAATAATCCAAGCGAAAATATTTTCGATCAATCAATCAGATCGATGGATTCCAGAGAGGAGGAAACTTTAAAGGCCTTTTTCTCAAAATGATGACTCGGTGACAGTCATTATATAATGTGACATATTTTGCTTAATATTTGGAGTACAAAAACAATCCTGATATCATTAGAAAGCTAGGAATCTCCTCTTGTATACAACTTCAAATGTGCCTTCGGGTCAATGCTTCTGATTTCGATAGAGCAAGTCACAAATGTAGTTGGTAGTACAACACAGCCCTGCGGCAATTGTAGTTTTAATTTAGCTCTGAGCCTAGGATTAGCTGAAAAGAGTCCGGGAAGCCTATTTACAAGTTAACAGCATTAAATAAAACAATGATACGATGATACAATGAAATTGCAAAAATGGTAAACAGCTGCTGCTCTCCCATCCACCACATGGGATGAGACAGAGACCGACTTCCTGCTTGGGTCACATATTTATCATCCGAAGTCTTCTCCAATTGGCTTGGCGTTGACGGGGGCCAGGGAGGGGCCAGGTTATATTGGTCTCTTTGTCTGACAAGGTGTGTCCATGTGATCTTCATTCGCCCTCTAGTGGTGTATCCAAATAACATTCTTTCATAACATACCACATGACCTAGATAAACCACTCAACAAAACAAAGGGTCTGTTAGTTTATGATCACATTATGTCTTGTGAATAGAAGGAAGTGAGTGATCATCAGTCAAAGGTCTTCCATGATGACCTGGCATTTTTGATTGTCTCCAATAAGTGATTCATAATATTGATTTGATTTCTTACACTTTCCAATAGAGTTTAAATGCACCTTTGAAAAATTGTTGCCTATTCTTTGAGATTTCACAGTAGGACATTTAAAATCTCAGAGATGAGTTAAATGTCTTGACAGAAGCTTCCTTTACGTCTGCCAATCGGGACCCGTGTGTGAAGTGACCCCAGCGGGAATTAGCGGATTGGTGATTTCAGACAAAATGTATTAAAAGCAGTTTCTTTTTAGCTGACAACTTTAAAACACTATCAGATTTGATTAGTTGTATCGCTTACATTTAGCTTGAAAAGTCAGCAATAAGAAATGAATCTAATATTTCTGACAAACTATTTCCGAATAATATCCTGTAGTACAGGGGTGGCCAACCAGTCAGAGGTTAAGAGCCAATCATTTTACAGTGTTACTGCAAAGAGCCACATCATACACACAGTTACAAATGCCTGTCCCCACACCTCTCTCTCTCTCTCTCTCTCTCTCTCTCTCTCTCTCTCTCTCTCTCTCTGCTCTCTCTCTCTCTCTCTCTCTCTCTTCTTTTGCTTCACTTTTTTTTGCTCATCAGCCTTTCCTGTGTGCTTGCCCGCACCCTCACTCCTCTTCCCATGGTGAGGCCTCTCCTATCTCTCCAAACATGACAAATGAAAAAAAGAAAATGTACAATAATTAAGACACACTCAAATAACACACCCTCCCATATAAACACAACACACGCATCCCAGAAAGACCAAACAAACCTTTGCTCAGTCCTAGATGTCTTGCAAATTTCACACTCATTCCACAGAAATAGACTTAAAGGTCACCTATTATGCCAAAATCCACTTTTATGTCTCATGTCTACGTCAAACATGGACCCTCTGTAGAAAGAGACTTCTGAAAGTTCCAGCGAAAAAATATTCTCTCGCTTTTTGTCCTGATCCATTTACTATAAAAACCTGTCTGAAAATGAGCTGATCAGATTTTGGCACTTTCACTGATGTTATAACATGTTATGGTGTAACCCATAGCCAATCCACCCTAACCAAGGTAACCCCCCACACCTTATCACCTGAATCCCTCCTAGAGCACCATTGTGTTTCTTTTAACCAAATATGTCCTCAGAGGGCGTGGGGAGTGGGTCCTTATTTTCATCTCTAAACGTAAACAGACAGAGAATCAGTCACTTAGTAGAGTTAGTTCCGAAGTGGTGGCACAGTTTGACGAATGACATTGTCAGCCAGTCTGCAGAGGAGGGAGAGAGAGAGAGAGAGAGAGAGAGAGAGAAGAGAGAGAGGAGAGAGAGATAGAGGTGGGGGGACAGGCATTTAACTGTGTGTATGAGTGGCTCTTTTCAGTAACACTGTAAAATGATTGGCTCTAACCTCTGACTGTTGGCACGCCCGCAGACGCAGTTGGCAGACGCAAACGCAGACGCAGAGGGAACCAGACGGCAGAGGTAGACGCTAAGCTCCAAGCTGTCCATCCTCACACACTCAGGTACCGCAATTGCTATTTGTTCTTACTCGGGACCAAGTTTGCTTCCCAACCCTGCCAAATGTGCCTCCACGTCCGCCCGCCCCCGTCTGAAAGGCAAGAAAGTGACGAGATGGAATTTCTTAGATCAATTTAGAACCGAAACTAACATTCTAAACGATACGATAGATCGTCATTTTTGGGAACCCGGTTCCGAACCAGAACCGGATTTCGGTATCCGACCCATAGCTGTGAGTAACGTTATTAGTAACGTGCTGTGAGCCTGTCCTCTGCCGGCTCAACGGGACGATGACAGGGATGTGACACTTTCAGGGGATGACAAAATATTCCAAAAACCCATTGCTTGCTGCAGTACACGCGAACTACATCTCCCTCTATCATATTGATCTGGATCCGAAGTCTGAACATGAGCCGAGCCCAGCTCGACCTTCTGACTCTGAAGTTCTGAACCAATCACAGCACAGATAAATTGACCTGGCTTCCGTTTCTACATACTGCCTTGCCGTTTCCACTATACCTTCTCTCACACATTCTCTTGCACACATATATGGTCTTTCAGACATGGACATATGTTATTAATATTAAATGTAAACATTGAATGATGTGCCATGAGACAAAAGTATAAATATGTGCGTTACAATATATAAAAACTGAGAGCCAAAGTATGATGGTGAGTGAGAAATGTATAAATTAATGTGAGTGACCAATGTATGAATGTGTGAGTCCAAATATATGAATATTAAGCAGTGGAAAATATATGGATGGAAGGAGACATGTGCTGTTCGGGGACTCCACACACATCCATCCTTTCACCAAAAAAATAAAAACCAACATATTTGTTGGAGGACGAATTACGGCCTGTTACGGCCCTCATACCAGTTATTGTCACCATTAACATTGTGTCTCAACCCAAACTCTCAGTAAAAAAATGGTGAAAAAAGTTGTTATCTTAACAGGCCCGTCTAAACTACAGGCATCGAAAAATGCTTTCAACGCTTCGCCCATTCACTTGAATGGGGTGACCGTTGAAGGATTTTTAATCTTCGCGAACTGCATTGTGGGGAGCATGGCAGGGGCTTTGCAAGCATCACAGAGCAATACTATTCGGCATTCAGCCAATCAACATCCCGTTTATGCAAATCCGCCAGTGCAGCTCTAGCCAATCAACCGCGTGCAACGCTGGGAGAGCCCAACCCACTCTCTTCGTTTGGCGTACAAATCGACCGACTGTTACACATTGGAAAATGCGTGCCAATAGATAACGCTAAAGTCCGATTTTGTGTGCCTATCATACGCTCAACTATTCCCATTGAGTTGTCTGAGTCCGAGTTTTGCGTGCAGTATGAGACGCAGATGGATACGGTCGTGTCTGAGAGACCGGAAGCTGTGTGGTCCATAAAAACATGTTATTACTCATAGTCAAGCCACGATTATTTGATTTTATTTTTAATCGTATAATGTCTGACGTTTTTTGCCGTCGTGGAGGAAAATAAATGGGGCTCAGAGCCTCAATATCTGAAATCTGTATTGTTTTTAATCTTTTTTTCCTCGATTTGTTATCCTTTTCTAAATAACACACTGTTATTTCTAAACAATAACACAACTATTATGCTTGTTTTTATTTATTCGTTTGATTCTATAATATTGGGCTTTTAGCCGTCCGTGTCAAGGAAACTGATTTTCAAAAATAAGTCACCGGAAACAGACGTATGGCCCGGTTCAAGCTCAATGATTTGGATGTTGTAAGCCGCAAATGCACGCTGGGATATGGTGTCCCCACATAGCACGTTTTCCGTTAAAGGTCCACTGAGACAGCGCAGTCGAGAAGGCCGATTCGCCATTAAACAGAAGAAGAAGAAGAAGAAGAAAGAAGAAGAAGAAGACGACGACGACGAAATTGAGCCCCTCCTTGACACGTGAGTTCTCTCCGAGGTAAACCCGTTTTTCTGTAATGTAATAAAGAACATTTACATGTTTTTTAAATGATTTCCAGCTTTTGCATCACTTTAACCACAGGCAAAACCATGTGTCGACATACCAAGCTTACGCGTGAAACTTATTTGCTAGTTAAACGTGAACTGCTCAGTTAGCATCATTCCGAGTTAGCCTTAGCTAACGTCTGTCGTTTTACGGAGCTGTTGCAGTTTACAAATCAATCGATAG
>NW_011351700.1:2066082-2081768 GCF_000735185.1 Notothenia coriiceps | reverse complement strand
ACACGGGAGAAACGGATCCTCTCTCTCTCTCTGACTGTCAAAATGCTGCTTTTAACTTTGGGATAAATATAGTCTCTCTCTCTCTCTCTCTCTCTCTCTCTCTCCTGACAGCCCGTCAGTTTCTCATGCAGCGTGCTAAACAGTGGGCGGGGCTTCAAGTGATATGCAGCAGCTGATCTGATCTCTCTCTCGCGTCCAGTTACACTTCACTCGCGTTTATGTCCATATCGATCAGATCCAGCTCTCCTGATCGTCCTTTATAGAGAGCACCGATCAAACTATCGGCCGATAATGATCGGCGGCCAATCGATCGGAGCATCGGACATTTTGACCTGCAGGTTTTGAATTAACCGGTTTTCATTACATTTTACCAGCTAAAAACCGTTAATTACCGGCTAACGGAAACCCTGGTCCATGTCTTGGGTAACTCAAGGTGTTAGACAAACACTTTAAAAACGAAATGTTGGCCAAGTCCATAACATCACCTTAATGCCAGTAATCTAGCTTTTCATTTAATACATCAGTTATAGTGAAAGTTGGCTCACTGTTGTGTCATAGCCTTATATCTCAGCAGTTCTCATCCCTAAACTTTAAGCGCCATGTCCTCTATAGGTGTGTGTGTATACTGTGCACAACAATTATTGTGTACAACCTGAAAAAAAAGTGAAATAGACCTATGCTCAGATCAAAGAAGCCCCATGAACTGAACTAAGACATTACAGTTTGATTAATGCTACCTTTTGTTGTATCAATATATATTTTTCTGGAATCCTGTTATTCCTCTCATTGTTTCCTAGAAGATATGACTTTGAGGGAATTAGGTGTTGTGTCCTTTGTCTGATATTTGCTCTTCCCTTTGGTAGAGCCGGTGTGCCAAATGTTATGTAGTGGAAAGATTAAGAAAATCTATAAAATAAATCAATAGTCACGGAGACATGTGGCGCCATTTCATTCTGGTTTGAAAGTGTGCACACTCCCAGCAGGTGCTGTGAAACAAATCTATACTTTAGTTTTTTTACTATTTGGGTGAAAGTGTACAGTACCTTTTATCGGAATTATCCACGGCAAGCTATGAGACAGATGTGTATGCAAATATGTACTTTGTATATCCTGTTTGTACACACGGTTTGCTGCACAAGTTGTTGATTCAGCTTGGCGTAAGGGCCGTTACCATCTGAATCAACAAAATGCTAATAGTCTAAAAAAACATTTAAATGAATGCTTGCCAACAGGACAGACTGATATTAATCTACGAGGATGATGAATACTATTAGCTGAGTCCATTGCTCTGTAAGCAAAACTGTCTTCCTTTTGCAGAATATGGCTTCGGTGAATATGACAAACCTGGTGCGGAGCGATCACGCAGGAGGAGAGGGGAAGATGACGATCTTGGGAGGTAAATAATGTCATGTTTTACAAAAAGACAGCCATATTTTATACACAAGCTGCACAGGAAGTCAAATTAAAGATACATATGCTTGCAGGCAGCATAGTGCTCTTCATATACGAAACACAACAATAATCTTAAGGATAATTTTCCTATATCTTTCCCTGTCTTTTCTTGTGGTTGTACCTGATAAAATATGCCCTTTCTGTTGCCTTAATCCCACCTCCACCTGCCTCCAATATATACCAAATCACAGAATGCCCAAAGTTGCAAAATAAATAAAAGCATTAACAGCTACTTTATTCAACTAAAATAATTGCTATAAAAGCAAGAACATGTATGTTTAGGGAGGCTGTGGCTCAGTGGATAGTGTGCTGGACTTTGAATCAGGGGGTCACAGGTTCAAACCCCACTGCAGTCAGCATGTCGTTGTCCCCCTGAGACACTTAACTCCAAATTGCTCCTGTGGGGATTGTTCACAGTATTGAGTATGACATGACACATGTAACAACTGACATGTAATGTAATGTTTAACTATTGAATAATATTTTCAATGTCTGGCTCCAACATGTTCTATTTAATATACAACATAGATATTAAAAAGCAATCATTTAGTCATCAAAATGTAGTATATGGTACGTACGATAAGGAGGTGAACCAGTAAGGAGTGTTGGTAAGATAAGTAGTATTAATAAAATCCCCATCTTTATAAAAACCTTACTGGGATATAAACACATTTATAATCACATATCATTATTAATAAATAGGCATAACACTCTTATCTGTCTGAACTAACGTGTTATTGATTGTCTATCTCCCGTTTAAAGTGATTTGGAAGAAGATCTGCTTGGAGAGGATTGGCTGTCGGGGAAAAAGGTAAGAACATACACTGTTTTGTTTACTTACTTTTTATGTTTTTGTGCCAAAAGAACACTTTGCATGTCCGTATGGTTTCTCTGCTTACATGCAGGAAGCAGAAAACACTGTCTGTGTGTTGGTAGAACATTTAGAGAAGAGAAGTGACTTGTAGCAGGTGGCTCCTCCACAGGGGGAAGTGTTGATGTGAAGCAGGAGGAAGTACAGTGGACAAAACAGAGCAGTGTTGACCTGCCCAGATTGCCTTCACCACATGGGAATCGATCCTCTGGGGTTGGAGGAGGTCCCCTGCCCTCAGGCCTTACAAGCAACCGACAGAAGACAATATTTAAAAAGCACACAATAACAGATTACTTATTTCTAGGCAGTGTAAGAAAACGTTTTTAGAGAGTCCATGGACGAGTGAGTTTAGCAATTTACTTGTCCGAATAAACGTTTTACTTGTAGCTATACTTTGTACATGCTGCACCTATTTTAAATATGATTAAATATCAACGTAAAGCATACGAGAATCTGGGTTACTGTAACTAACATGTTATTGTTTATTTGTTCATATTTGGCAAGAAACATGCTATAGAAGAATTATACACTAGACTAGTAGTAGCCATAGCACAGTGTCAGTGGGTGTTTCTCAATGTCGAGGACGCTTGCTTGGTAGCACATGTCTTCCGAGTCACTTGCTTCAGAAGCGAGGCAAGAATCCTTCCTAGCCTCGGAAAACGAAGAATTGTGGACAGGTGTGGGTCATATGCGAGGCCCCGCCTTAAAATGGAGCGTAATTTCCACCAAAGTCCGGTGCCTTGCTCAAGGGCACCACGGCAGGGCAGGAGGTGAACTGGGACCTCTCCAAGTAGCAGTCCACACTCCATATTTAGGTCTGTTCGGGGACTTGAACCGGCGACCCTACGGCTCACAGTCCAAGCCCCTACTGACTGAGCCACTGCCGGACAAAAAGGTCTCTGCATTTGACCCATCCTAGTGTTAGGAGCAGCGTAGGGAACGGTGCCTTGCTCAGGGACACCTCGGTAGCACTTGGTCTTTCCGGGACTTGAACTGGTGACCTTCCAGTTGCCAAGCCAAGTCCCTATGGACTTCGCCACCACAGTGTTAATTTTGGCAGCTGTTTTTGATTTAGTCTTNCTGTGAAGGATATAGAATAGAATATGGAGGGATGAACCCCTCTTTAATGGTCTCACATGCAGAGCACACAGTGACATGTGTTCTCTGCTTTTAACCCATCCTAGTACCAGGAGTCTAGCACCAGGAGCAGCTAGTGTACAGCGCCCGGGGAGCAATGGGAGTGAGGGGGGAAGGGGGTTGTCCGGTGCCTTGCTCATATAGTAGTCATAGCACAGTGTCAGTGGGTGTTTCTCAATGTCGAGGACGCTTGCTTGGTAGCACATGTCTTCCGAGTCACTTGCTTCAGAAGCGAGGCAAGAATCCTTCCTAGCCTCGGAAAACGAAGAATGGTGGAACAGGTGTGCGTCATATGCGAGGCCCCGCCTTACATGGAGCAGTCCACACTCTATATTTAGGTCTGGTCGGGGACTTGAACAGGCGACCCTACGACTCACAGTCCAAGCCCCTACTGACTGAGCCACTGCCGGACGGATATCATAAAGCCTTAATGCAATCGAATGTAAAACAAAAAAGTAATGATTGATGAAAGTAGTAAACCGACAGAACAGGAGGGCTAATGAAACCCCTCGGTCTAAAAGGAGCTTTATGGGTTTAATCTGAGAGGAAATCATTTGACAAACACGTAAAAAACAAACTCAAAGCCGTCAATTTGCGTATCAAAACATTTATTTGTCTCCAGTATCAAAATTCAACACATTCCATCTCTTTCAGGGATTATTCACTTTCAATCTCTTTGGAAGATCACATACTTTTACATGATTGCTTTGGTCGTTTTTCCAACACAAAACATGGTAACTTCATGTCGTACACAATCACAATCGTGAACACACAAGACAGGATGGATCGTCAACAGGTTTTGAGTCAAGGTTGGATTTTTTTCAGTCATTATTTGGTGCAGGAAGTGGAAACCAACTGTAGTCTTTTTTTTCACCCAAACAATGGTGTTGGGATGACCACAAATCGGCTTTAGAGTTATCTGTGTCTGCTCTGTGAACCCGGCTGTCGTCACAAAGATGGAAACCTCCATCCACTGGTCTAATACACATTGGTAATCCAGGTAGGCCAACCCCTGCTTGATACAGAAGTTCATTCAACAACGGCAGCATCGAGGGGAAAAAGACGAGTCAAATTGAATTTATGCAAGTGTGAAGAACAGAGATGGAAGGAAAAGCTGAAATGGAAAAGGGTCTGTTCGTAGGGAATCTTCACGTCACTGCGTGGCTGAAAAAGAAGTGTTTAGTGAGTGAATTAAAGGCAGGAAAAGTGACATAGCGGTGGTCAATGGCTCCTCTCACCAAGTGCGCTGTTGAGAAATAATTGTGTTAATACGAGATTGTCGGTGATGTTGTGAGCCCTAAAACCTCAACCAGTCTCAACCACACGAGTCGGACCATACCAAAGGTTTAGCATGCTTTCAAAGTACCTCACATGTAATCAATAGTCATACATAGACTCAGACATTTTAGACTAAGATTCAAAAGCTATGGGTCATTTGAAAACACTTGGAGCTGCCATCGGATCAAAATCAAGACATCCAACGTCTTATAAACATATAATCCTAACTCTAACCATGGTGACACGAATACTGGACGACAGTCTATATATTCTTGGATGTTTCGGATAACATTTGATTATAAAAACGCAACATGCAGCAAATCATTTAGTTTCCAAAGCCTTACTCTTTAAAAACAGTATCAAGTGCTTTCAAATGACCTGCTGGGGTTTCTCAAAGTTCAAAGATGACATCAGAGGGACAAACTACGCAACTTCAAAGTCAGATGTTGGCGCTTTGCATAAACACTTCAACAAGGAATCAATCAAGAACTTCGATTAAAGAAATGTTAAGTCAATAAAAAGTTGAATGCAGTATTAGCATGAAATAAAACCAACATCTGCCTCTAAGTTGGGAAACGTTGAACCCATTTCTAACCAAATGTGTACATTTTTTCAAGCATGCAAACCCCTTTGGTATGGCCCTTTGATTTAGTGTTTGGGGTTCAAAGCCGACCACACAGCTCTTTGGATGTGACCTGAAGGAAAAAGGAAAAAGACAAATTATTTCCGAACACTGCGGATCCCCAAATGGACCTGTTGAGAAGAAGTTAGCGCTTTAACATATTACCGTGATACTAGCAGCCCAACTGAAGAAAGACCCATACACATATATGAGCCTTTCTTAGTCAAATATTAAACCACATGATGTGATGTCGGCAAAAAGCTAGTACCATTTTCCTCATGGAGATTACTATAACAAATAGAACATCACGTCTAAAAGCTCAAGGTACAAAATGTACGAAACTCTTAAAATAAGGTACAAAAAGATTCAATATGAATCTGATCTGTCACTACAAGACGTCAGATGTGTCTTGTATACTTATGTATTACTGGCATTGCCGGTACTCTTTTAAACCCACAGGATTTACTATAACACTTAAATATAACATGAAAGACATGAAATACACATTGTTAGGGAACACGTAAAACATCAACTCAAAACAAAAAGGAATAAAACATAGGCGGTTGAGGACAACCGTACAACGCAGAAAATAGACTTAAAACCTCCAGTTTTACAAGAAGAAAATACGTTTAGACACATTTTCTGATTTTACCCAACAGTTCTCATACTCCATGCGTGATGAGGAACCTAGAAAACCTTTACTGGCAAGAATCCAGATGTTTAAAAAGTTGGATACAAGTAGGGAAACACCACTAAATGGATGAATTTGAGTCACACATGCAGTCAAGCAGGTTATGAAGGCTTGAAACCATAATCTGTGATGTCATCCAGATGCACAGTTGATTAACCAATAGAAACGTAATGTTAACCCTCCCAAGGATGTATTTAAACGTCAGTAATATAAAAGGTAGCTACCTTTAGCTGCACATTAGTATGACATCACAGTTCAATGGAAGGGGGGATTTTCTTTTACCTTCCTGGTTATAAAACAACCAATCCATCGCCCCAATTCAGTGGCATCCCCCTGTATACGAGGTAGGATCT
Source organism: Notothenia coriiceps (assembly GCF_000735185.1). Classification (NCBI taxonomy): domain Eukaryota; kingdom Metazoa; phylum Chordata; class Actinopteri; order Perciformes; family Nototheniidae; genus Notothenia; species Notothenia coriiceps. Next base: position 2,075,364 of record NW_011351700.1, on the reverse strand, counting down.
CTTGCCATACAAGGTGGATATGTTTAAGGTGAATACCAAGGGACTTACAGAGTAATTAAGGTATCGAATGCAGCTTAAATATGATCGTAAAAAGGCACCATGGACATCACACACAACCACACGTCTTTGGGCTAAAGTTGAACCGGCTTCACATACCTTCATGTTCACGGTATATTGGCCATGTTTTTATTGTCCCTTAAACTTTTTTTCTTATAAACAGAAATGTGGTCCAGTCATTCTTCATTTTTCTTCTTCTTAGAAACAAAACACTAGTAAAATGATTTATGTCTGGACACATCAGAATATCTTTACATGTAAAAACTTGATACAACATAAGTAAAGAATAAAAAAAAAAGGGTTTCAACAGGATAAATATTGAGAGAAAGTTCTGGTTTTTGTACATGATGACTACATAGACATAATGGTTGCCCCCTCTTGCTTTCTTTGTGAAAATGTGGGATTCACTTCTGGACTATATTATAAGGAAATAGTTTTAAAATAACTGCTTTTGTTTGACTATCTTTGAAGCCGAAATAGACCAATAACGAAGTGGGATAAATTAAAAAAGCTTGACATATGGAAACTCTTACTGTGATGTGGGTTCAGAGGGAAATTAAAATGCATTGGAGAAGTGTTACCTAAAATTTCTCATGAAGAAATGCATCTTTTGTAAGAGTGCAATATCAAAATGATCAAAGGACGTCTTGATTGGAATTAGGGGATGCAATTAAAGGGGGCAGGAATTCAATTCACGGGGCAAAGTCATCAACTTATTTTTCTTCTACAGCTTCGTTTGAAGGCAAACCATCAACGTTTTATTCCAGATCAACCATGCAGCTCCGCGATAAGGCAACTAATCATCCAAATATCGTCACGCAGATTTAAATGAGTCATATCAGAACAAAGGAGGCCTAATGTATGACCTGGCAAAGGTTTAAAGAAATGAATCCGTACGCTAATTCAATCTGATTTATCAAAATGTGACCAATGTGCGATTAATTGGAAGTTATCAACGTTGCAAAGTCCAGTCCCTCAAAGCATACTAAATCTAAATACTCCATAATCTGACTAACAACTAAAAAAATACATCCAAAAGGATTTGAAGGAAACTTCCAGGTAACAGCTAAAATATTCAATAACAGAACAACAGAACAAGGAGAAATGACCGTAACTCGAGATAAACTTAACAATCTAAACTCAAGAAAACACCACAAAACACAAGAAAGCACAACATTTACAAATCCTAAAACAATTGGAAACCTTTTTCAGTTTACATCCAAAACCAATTGGTTTTCAAGTCACTGCTTCTACCTTAGTGCCTGTATGCAAGTTCTCCACTAGATGGTGCCATTCACCCAAAAACTGCTTGAAGACTATCTGAGCTTGAGATGTAAAAAAAAAGAAGAAGTACCATTAGTGATGAAATACTGCCATCTACAGGCGGGAAGAAGCCCTGCAACGTGAACAGTCTGGCCATTTCCTGCCAAAACTACGGCAAACAATGAAAAAAACAACTTTCAAAGTGGTCTGCGTGTTTAGTTTTAACACTGAGTCTAACTGAGGAGGGGAGCAACCATTATCCCATGATAAGCTCCACTTAGTGTCCGTGTGGGATGCACAAAACATTCACATCAAAAGCAGGATTATTAAACGGTCCAGTGTCTCTTTTTCGGGTGCCATTTGTACAACAATTCAAGTCAAACAATGGCATGCTCGTAATAGGAACACATCGTCTCTGTCCCAAGTTTATAAGAAGATGAATGAATGATGCTTCTGTGTAGAAACTGAAGAAATAAACGTCGTCCGATGAGGTGCTTCCACGTTGGGAGGAATCTTGTAATTGGCTCTTATTGCGCTCCTCATCCATCAATCAGCGACACATCAATGTGGGACAAATCAATCATGTGCCTGTGTGGTTAATGTGATAATAAGGTGTGAGTTTTTAAAGATACTGACTATAGGCGCTTTCACACCACGTACTTTGCCGTACTTAGTTCATCAGAACTTAGTTCATCAGAACTCCTTAGTTCTGATGAACTAACCACACACCGGAATAATTTCCCTGAGGGAGGATTAGTCAAATGAAGCCGCTGACGTGACGTATACTGCCACCCGAAGTCCCCGGCCGGAAGTCCCCGGAGTTGGGGAAGGCTTCAGTAGAAGCTGCTGGGACTCCCAGCAGCTTCTACTGAAGCCTTCCGAGTAAATCGCCAGAACGCCGACACCTCCTCAGCTCCACCGCTCCCATGTTTTCTTTTGTGTTGTCATAAGTTAGTCTCTCTCCGTTGGTGCGCTGGGCTAATGCTAATGCTAATAATGCTAATGCGAGCAAATAAAATGGCGGCTTCACAAAACTTTTTGGGAGTTTGACGGGGCGTAGTTTGCAATCCGCCCAGCCAATCAGACACAGGAACCTTTTTCTCCCAGGAAAGTACCTGCTCTCTAGCAGGGACGGAAAAGGGGGGGGGAGAAAGGTTCTCATGAACTAAGTTCTAATTCCGGATTTATTTGGTGTGAACGCACATTTTCGGAACTATACTCCGGTGTGAAAGCGCCTATTGTTGTGGTGCTTAAAAAAATGTAGAGAAGCCACATTTAGTGCTGCAGATATTTGAATATATGAGGGACATCTTTCAAAAGTGGATACATACACTTCTTTGAGGTTCTGAAAAAGCTCGTGAGCCACTCAAAAATGGTGGAAATGCTAAGAAATGTATTTTTTTCTGCCATAAAAACAGTTTTACTTGCACTGTATAAATGATCTTCGTGTCAAATCATACATTTTTGACAGTAGAAACCAAATCAGAAGCTTCTTTTTACCACGACTAAGCCATAAAACATGCATTGTGGAAGTATTATGGGATGTAGGAGTGCAATAGTAGAGGAAGTGACATCATGGTGTTCAGTAACTCATTTTGCTAACATAGAAAAATAGTATTTTGTGGTTTAGTGTCCAAAATGCTATCTAATAAGTTTAAAATGACACAAAAAAGCTCTGAAGAAGTGCCTGAGTTGTAAATGTGACTTCCCCAGAGTCAAAAACATAATTCAACACCAAAAATCACAGAAAATTGATAGAGTTGTTAAAATTCTGTGGTAAAAATTTTCTGAAATTGCGCTTGTTTCCACTTTTGAAAGAGTGTCGTTAAAGCTATCTGCAGCACTAATTGGCATCATGTAAACAATAACAAACCACAGTTATCATTTGATCTGTTTTTATATTAAAATGTGATGAAGAAAGGAGCAGTATTGATTACCTGTGGAAGCTCATCTGAAAGTTGTTGGCATGCTGGGAGCTGGAAAATGTGGCGACTGCTTTCCTCTGCTGGGGCATCATTTTGAACATCTGCAAATTAAACAGATATGAATATGTTGAATTATCATAGTAGGAAAAGAACAGGTGTCACTTGTAATCAGTGGTGGAAAGTACATTAGCTCAAGGACTGTACTTAAAGGTCACCTATCAGGCTATTTTTAGGCAATAGCATAGGTCTCAGATATATAAAAATATATAAAAAACATGTCTATGAAGTGTTTTGCTCCAAATACCAAACAGATCAGCCATTCTAGCCATGCCTCATATCCCTCTATTTCACTTCCTGTTTCTAAAGTGCTGATTTGGGGAATAAAGCTTTAAAAAAGGAGGGGTCTCTGAGCTCATGCGGGACCCGGCAGCTACTGTCTAAACTAAATGCTGCCGTGATGAAACGCCATCATGGATTATCAAGGATTCTCTCTGAAACAGTATGGAGCTCAAAGGCTTTCTCTCTTGCCGGTTATACCACAAGGTGAGTTCCTTTTTACTTCCTGCTTCTTCACACACATGCTCTCCAGTACAGGTTAGCTCTGAGTGTTAGCCATGCTAATGTAAACACCGACCATATTACGTCCAAAACAGTCGGGCATTGTTTCTGATAGCAACGTTTCGCTGCTCCTCCAGTGGGCGTGTCGGGTCTTGTCAGCCCATACACTCCTCCGGCCGCGTACGACAAGGGGGACCCCGTTGCGTCGACCTGTTAACCATCAGCCTACCCAATTCCGCTCACAACACCGGCGACAGCACTTTATTTTCTAAGTTCCTAGAGTTCCGAAAACTCAACAGTAAGCATGTCCTCGACTCTCACCATCACCAGCTAGTCTTTGTCTAGTTTCTCACGTTCTCATTTCATGCGCTTACGTACTTTCTTCTTGCAGTGTCTTTCGCAACTGTAGTGTTTTCTTTTGGCACCAACGGTCACTTTTCTGTCTTTTCTGTCCTTACGTCGTTTCTGACCTTTACGACCTATGACTACCTAACACCCACGTTTAACGTGCTAACACGCAATGTTCGACACTTTTATTCTCGGTATTTACCCTACTATACACTTCTACATCTTCACTCTTTGTCAAACCTTCTACTACGTCTCCACGTAACCTCTCTCAACAATGGACTTTCCCAACTTGTCTACTCTAAACCTCGAAACCGCAACAGGCGTCACTTACGAGTCTCCCATTCTCACTTGAAATTATTCTACACAAAACTACACGGGTTTAAACCATTCATAAACAGCCACGGGTTAGTCGTACAATTTTCGTTGTGTTACGCTGCCTATAACAACTTTTTCCTTACACACACACATCTTTAAATCATATGTCTTCACTGCCACTTCTGCTACCGTGCTAAGTGTAACACTATGCGTGCACAGGCTGCTAACACACCTACTACAATCCATTCTATTTAATTTGGTGTTTCTTCTCACGGTAAAACCTCTTCTTTCAACACAACTGGATGGATTTCGTTTTCCACTTTGTCCTCATATAAAACTCGGAACCTACTTCTGACAGCGTAAGCTCGTCACGAAGCAGCTCCATTCCGCATTCTAACTTCTCGACATAACTAAGGGTTTACACCTGGAAAAGAGCTCAGTGTCGCTGGAACAATTTTGTTGTGTAACGGTGTAGTAAACTTTTTCTGAATCCTTTTGATCTTTATATATGCTCCACTGCCACTTCTAACCCGCATTAACTGCTGCCCGACGGAGGGTGGCCCACCCCTTATGGCTGCCTCGTCGTCGTCCACTATTATTCCTGTCCTGTCATCGGTCCACGTCGTCTATGATAACTGTTAAAACTCACGTCACACATGTGTGCACTCCCCATTCGTATTCGCGAGGGAGCCGGAGAAAGATGCGGACAGTCGCAGTGTCTTTGGTTTGAGTCACCTGCCGACTTTTCGATGCCGTCAGCCGGTGGCTTGAGAACGTACCCGAGCATGGAGGGGGGGCGGGGTTTGGTGTGTTCGTGGTTACTTATAAGGGAAAGTGAAGCTGAGAAAGGGAGGAGGAGGAGACGTCTTCTTTTGTGTATGGAGAGTCGAGTTACTTCTATACGGCTCGTAGTGACAAAACCGCAGTCACATCTGCTATCACTATTCAGTTAGTACACTCTCCCTTTGAGTGTGCCGTCGCCCAAATTTTGCAGAAACACGCCTCTATCGAGCAGAGGTGTGCCAACTTTCGCAATAAATACATAGTGGAAAGTTGTGTTCCCCGTTAAGTTCTCATTACCAACCAAAAAACCTATAAACCTCGTAAATATTAGACACTTTTCAGAACAGACATCAGTTATTGAGAAGTCATTTCCCTTGACTCTTGAAGTGTGGTTGCGAACCGTTTTATTTATGGTATTAATGTCTTTGTGAGAGCTATATTGTACACATAATATAATAAATAATTAGATATTATTGCACGTTAATTCCATAGACGGTGATGCAATAAATGTAATTAATACGCTAGGCAGACAACAAAGAAATCTATAATTTAAGAGAAAAAATGACGCGACAGTCACAATGTCAAAACATTATTTATGTTTATTATGTAAAAATAAATTCCTCAGAAAGTTCCTTGTGGCATGCTAAACAATTTACAAGATTCTCCATTTTCGCTGTTTGGTGTGGTAGTAACTCCTCTGTGAATTTCACCTGTGTAATAACCCTATCAATAAAATAATAATCGACGACACAAATAACATAAAGACATTGAGACCGTGTTGACAAGAAGTCCTACTTTATTTAGAAAGAATAATTGGGGATAGATCAAGTAAACACTATACTAAACTATCTTGAAGACAAGGACGTACAAAGACATCAATCAAGGTCAATATAAACCTCGTTTATTGACTTTCTTACATTTTAGAAAGACATAGAGGCGGACGACACGCGGCGAAAAAGGAGAGTGGGAAGGGGCCTAAAGTAAATAAGAAAAAAATGGTTTGACCACCCCGCACAAAAAGAGTGTGAAACGCAACCCCACTCCACCAGCAAGCCGTGCCTGCTCCGCTCCAGCGGGCCCAACCTAGCTACCAGGCCGGTTACAGGCTGCTCTGTTTCAGGCTCTTCGTCGGCTCTCAGACTTGCGGACGTGCGCAAAGGTAAGCTTCGGAAGAAGAAGATGATGAACTGCGTGTCTGACGTCTTGGAGGAGGTCTAGGTAGCGGCGGTATCTCGGCCATCCTTGGCAACCAAAGGCAATCCCCACCCCCCCTTTTACTTAGCTATGGGGTATCATAGCTCTATAGACATAAGCTATTCGCCCTGGCGTGTTCATAACTTAAAATACTATATCTGACATCGTATCAAGGGCAGGGCATTCTGCCCGACGCATGTGAACTGGCACTACTAAAGAGATAAATAACTTTTGAGGTTTTTGGTTGCATTCTCGATGTCGTTCTCGTGTGTTTATAGATACTCGTTCTAGACTCATGAAGATGAAAATGAGTTCATGTTCTGGACTCATGAAGATGAAAATGAGTTCACGTTCTAGACTCATGAAAAATGAGTTCTTGTTACTAGACTCATGAAGATGAACAATGACGTCCTCATGTTCTAGACTCATGAAAATGAGTCCTCCATGTTCTAGAACTCATGAAATGAGTTCTTGTTCTAGACTCATGACACATGAAATGAGTATCATCGTTCCTAGACTCATGAAGATGAAAATGAGTGTCCATGTTCTAGACATCATCGAAGATGAAAATGCAGATCCATGCCTTCTAACTCCATGACAAGATGAAATGAGTCATCATTGTTCTAGACTTATGAAGATGAAAATGAATTCCATGTACTAGCACTCATGACAGATGAAATTGAGTTCTTGTTCTAGACCTCCACTGACAAGCACATGAACATAAACAACAATTCTCGTCCAGACCTCCACTGACCGATCACAAATGAGTTCATCTGTTGTAGACTCATGACCGCACTGAACCACTAGAGTCATCTTGCCGTCATCGCTCACACTGCAAACATCCTATGGCCACACTTTGTTACTTGCGCGCGAAGTTTACTTCACATATTTGCATATCACTTTGCTGATTACTCCCCCGCTTGTGCTCACAATTACTAGTGCTCCAATTGTGATTCGCGACACCACCGAACAGACACCGCATTCATTGCAACTTACCGCACAGGAATAATTCTTAGCGATCTTATCATTCAAGTCATTCAATTACAATTTTTTTTCATCGGATACATAATTCCCTTAGAAGAATTCCATCACATTTCAAAATAAAGGTTCATCCTGTTTCTCACCAAATTCACCACAGGGTCACCAACCCGGCCTCCTCGCTACGTTTGCGATAGAAAACTATAGGAGGTAATTATAGAGGTGAATTCTGTGTTCCACCCTCGCGACACCCGAGTCACCCCATCACACGTACCTGAAGCTTTAGTCCTCATCGCTACAAGCCTCAGGGGTGACGTCAGTCGTACATCAACAACAGGGGACTCTGTGAAGTGGGGTTCCAACAGGACCCCCCTAACTCGTAGTTGTTCACAGTAACATTCACTAAGAGAGAGAAGCCAGATACCAACAACCGAAACCCTTGAGGACGATTACCGCATACTAGTTGTCTTCAATGCAATTCTGTCTACATATGTTAGTCGTTACTCTCTCATTGGTTTTGTTGAGGAAAAGTCCAAGTTTCTTGTGTTTAACACAATAAATGTATTTGCATAAGTATAGCGTCTTTGGTCAAATGTTCTCTTACACAAGCAAACATAAAGTACGTTTACTAGTTTACGTGCGACTTCCGAGAAAAGAGAGCGTTACTGGGACGAAAATAAATCCTTACAACACACATAACAAAAGGTACATAACACAGAACTATAAACAAATACAAACTACGTTCCTCGTAAAGTCTGAACCAGATTAGCAATTCTCATAACAGCATACAGCTACCTATTTTTGTACAAGTGTATTCCGTAAAAGAGCATCACACTAGGGTGATCGCGGGACAGACAGCAACACTATCCATCTCTACACTTATTTACGTAAAGGGATGTTGTGGGGTGAGGGAGAACACTATTCTTCATCTAGATCGACCAAATCCGCTTCTTAAAACCTGCCATCCGTTTTCGTGCGTACTATTATCTTTTACAATTAAATCGACGAAAATTAGCCCAAATCTGGCAACAATAACATATATTCTTCACAACTGAATGATCTCCATGATTATGATCGGAACATTTTATGAGTTGCATTATCACGACGTAACTTTACCATGAATGGCAGATCGTCATGAATTTTACTGGAATTTCATATTTCCCACTTTCATTTAGGAGTGTCTCTTTTGGCGTAACTTTGAATAAATACATCGTTGAAAGTTTTGCTATCAATATGTCCCTTGTGACACGAATTATGTGGTTCTCTTTTATTTTTATCATCTTCATTGATTTAGTAGTAGATTTATGTCTCCTTTTTTTTTTTTTTTAGTTTCATTAAAGAATCTTTACAGTCAAAAATTTTCGACTAATAAATAAATTACGTTTTTTTCGGTTAGAAGGTGTAACTCTTCGATGCACCAATAAAAGACCGTCTAACAGTAAATTAGAAGTAGTTTTTGTAAGTATAAAAATTTCCCATGCACGTTTTACATACCACATCTCCTTTACTTAGATTCTTCCGAAATTTCATTGAATGGCACTTTATTTTTCATGTAATAAAGGGCACAACTAAACATCATCTATTCTTCATATTTCGTCGAATTTTTACCTTTATTACTTTAGATTCATGGAGTATAAAAATGAATTTCCAGAGGACTAGTACGTTCTTACGGTGAAAAACTACAACAAAGTCCATCGTAGTTGTACACAGGGGAAACACAGCCGCCTCTGAGGGCGTCGGCGAGTCTTTTATTTTCGAGAGAGAAAAGGAGCATGGGTTTAGAGATCTCTTTTGCCCTGTTGCCCTCGACTACGGTCTAAACGAGGCTATACTGCAATTATAGACTTTACACCTGGGTGCC
>NW_011351700.1:2063065-2066037 GCF_000735185.1 Notothenia coriiceps | reverse complement strand
AAATGGCCCGCTGTCCCGGAAGCACTATTTAGACACCCCGGCCAGCATAACGTAATTTCAAACATATTGCTTTAAAAAGAAAAATGGTCCTGTGGTATTGGTATTTTGACAAGCAATTTTGTTAAATTGTTTCGTTTATTAACGGTACAACATAGGGTTTCGTGAGGTGGTTGTCGTTGTTGGGTGAAAAGCAAACAGCTGTTTGCTGCGGAGGGCAGCTCAAGCAGTCTCCCGTAGGCGGGAGCGCGCTCCTTCACTACAGACTGTCGCTATCAATCTATCTCTCTCTCTCTAAATCTATCTCTCAATCTATCTCTCAATCTATCTCTCAATCTATAAGGAACTGCAGTAGGCGTTGCTATAGCAACACGTCATATTTGTTAACACGCGAAATCAATAGCGCGAAAAGGGGTGGGGTCAATATGACCCGCTTGGCGGAAATAGGTATAAATGGCAATCATTTTGCCGATTTCTTCAATCTGACTTCATATTGACAATTTTTAACAACATAGGGTGCTACATAACACACTTTCAGGAACAGTCACGGACTGGGAGACTTTCATATGTTATTGAAAAAAAGTTACATACAATAAAAAACAGCTCTGGGTCAAATTGACCCCGTTGGCGGTTCTAGTGTTAAGTGAAGTGCTTTGTGCAGAGAGACGTCGCTACTGTACTGAAATACACTGAATCATATTAGCAGTTACGCTTTAACAGATTACATGTAGCGGGTAATCAGGATACAAAAACAGACAGAGAGTTTTCTTGGAGTTTTGAGTGTCATTTGTTTTCCACAGATTTCCAGAGTGCTTACAGGATTAGGATCTGTTTTAAGTGTGCATGCAGCTAGGGGGTAAGTCTTCTTTAGCTAAAGTTAAGTGTTGTTTAAAGGAGGTTTAAGCTAACAGTGTGTCAAAAAGCAGAGATATGCAGACACTTGTCATGGAGCATTTGCAGAGTTTTGCTGTATTTTTCAGTATTTGTTGTTGTTTAGATGCTTCTATTTTAAGACACAGTGCCTAAAGGTGCATTAAAATACTTTTATAACCACAATTGAATGAATGTGCCTTGAAATAAAGACTCATATGCAAAGTTAGAGCCATATTTAAGTGATTATTTTTGCAAAACGCAAAGAAACGATGATCAGAAACCAGACAAAGGACAAACAAATGCTTTAAAGAGCACCGATACTAGCTTACCAGCACATACTGCAGATATAAAACTCTTCGTTGACGTGTAAACAAGAGGAATCAAAGTGCTAATAACAGACGATGACTTTGATGTAATAAGAATCTGACAGGAAATAAAAAGGTGACGGGTAAGACGTTAAAAAGACGACCATAAGCTGATTCTCAGGCAGATTCTGACACATCATGAAACACACACACGCAGTCACACACACTCAGACAGACGCCATTGCGAAAAGTGCTCTGTCATTTCTTTTTTCTGCAATTTGTAATCTCTAATATACTTTCGTCTCTGGCAAAGGCGGAGCAGCGGGTTCAACCGAGGCATTTCTGAATTATGAGCCAAACGGTTTTAGATCTTGGCTCCGTTTTAGTCTCGCTTCGATGACCTCATTACGCAATTTAAGTAATCACTGCACATGCATTTGAATAATGCAGCCGGGGGATGTGATATTGAAAAGTATTGATCTTTTATTTTGTTGTTTGGGAACTTTCCTTCCAAGCTGTTTTTTGTTTTTCTTCACAGATGAAAATGTCTGTGAGTTAATTACTCGACTCTGAAACACATCCTGTGTTCAAAGGTTGGAGCAGAGAACATAAAAAAAATCAGGCATGATCATCTATGTAAAACTTCACAGTGGCCCTTCATCTTCGACAGCAGCCAGCTCTACTTAGTAAGCCACAAGAAAGTGTGGCTGACGCTGAGCAGCCCTCCTGTAATTCCTACTGATACCTGTGCATTAAAGTGGAAGAACACATCAAAAGAGGATTAAAATTAAAACTTAAAAACATCCAGTGTATGGTTAAGCCTGCAGATGATAAGCTCTACCCGGAAACAAAAAGGTGAAAATCACCATCATGGAAATGGGGTTTTTTTCCACAGCAGGTGCCGTAAATGATGTGGACAACCGCAGAAATATCAAGTGGATACAGGAGAGAAGAAGTCTGTCTGGAGCAGTACATTGATCAGTGTGTGGATGTGTTATCCCCTTCTTGGATCCACAGAGGGTCATTGTTGTTGTTCCTGAATACATGAATACAAATGCTCGGCTTGTCTTGAGGGTTTGTCTCTCCTAAGACCCTGAATGCATCAATGCTAGACTGTAAACATGCCCAGTCCTGCGTGTGAGCTTTAGAAACACGGAGGAGTTATGAAGGGGCGAAATGTGCTGCCACGCTGACACACAATTCAACCACACAGCCATAATTAATACTCTTTTCCCCCAGCAGATGCAGGGAAGATGACCTGAGATGGAGAAACCACATGTGAGGAGGCAGCATGGACGCCAGGTATCACGTTTACTTTCATAAATATGGCAATCCCCCCTCAAATCATCCCCCCTTTTCTCCCCCAGCTAGCAATTAAATCCAGTGAGAGATTTCTCTCAGCTGCGTCCCGGTTCTTCAGAGGACTCGTAATAACTGAGGTCTGCAGCAGCCGTTCAGCCATTCATTTGATAAAGTGCTTTTCACCTTGCAGCTTTCATTACACACGCACACGCACGTGCACGCACACACAAACACACGCACACACACACACACACACACACACACACACACACACACACACACACACACACACACACACACACACACACACACACACACACACACACACACACACACACAGCTACTGGATGCAAAAAAGTTGAAAGGTTGTGAAAGATAGCTGTCCTAAGCACACACATGCATATTGCTCTCACACACACGATCTTAATGCATGCCCACCCTCTCCATTAATAAGGGTTAGGGTCACACACACACACACACACACACACACACACA
>NW_011351700.1:2058022-2062931 GCF_000735185.1 Notothenia coriiceps | reverse complement strand
TGTGTTATATAGGTTTGTGTGCATGTAAATGAGGGAGAGGGAGTCTCTAAATGTACATATGAACCTGAAAATGAGCAGAATAGGACCCCTTTAATCCAAATATTGTTGATTTGGAGATAGATATGAGGTAGAAAGAGGAACCTGTTTACTTGTCTTTGTGTGGTTTGTCCTCATATTGCCAATTTCATATTAAAGGTCCCATGTCATGCTTTTCCGGTTCTTACCCGTCCCCTTGTGTGTTATGATCGTGTTTCTGCATGTGAACGGTCTGCAGAGTCACAAACCCTCAAAGTACACCCTGTAGAGAGTAAAACTCTGACACAGAGAAGACCTGTCTATGCTGCCCCAGAACGCCTCGTTGGACATTTCTCTTTTTCCATTGTTTGCTTCTTGGGTATAATGACGTAACGTAACGTCCGCGGAGCCGTTACGTTTGGACCAATCCGTGGACTTCCTCACACACACACTCGGCGGGACGTTGCGGGGCTCGCTGCTGCGAGGAGCGGGACACTGTGAGCTGGCTCACTGGTGTGGGGTCGGCGAGACACCGCGGAACTCAGCCTGAGCACAAACACAAACTCCCAGCCAGGCTGCGGGTGTGTGTTCGGGCTGGGTTTCGCTGCGTCTCGCTGTCTCGCAGACGGCCACTGGGCTCACAGGGGGGGAGGGGGGGGCAGCAGGAGCTCCAACAAGCCGTGTAGGACAGAGAGTGAATACACATACTATACAGAGATGCTGTATGAGAAACCAATGTGAGTTTGGTACATTGAACAATGTACATATATTCTAGTAGACCTCAACAATGGAATTATGATCAGTAGAACTGACATGGGACCTTTAAAGAGCATTTAATCCGCTCCGTGCCTTCCTTTAAAGAGGCCTTATTATGCTTCGTGCATGTAAATGAGGGAGAGGGAGTTTCTAAAAGTACATATGAACCTGAAAATGAGCAGACTATGGCCCCTTTAATCCAAATATCTAGATCTGAGGTAGAAAAGAGGAATTATTGACCTGTTTACCTGTCTTTGTGTGATTTTATTTAAAAAACATTGCTAGTTGAACATGTAGGTTGGCACTGTTTGCTCCGTTCAAGACACAACTATTCATCGTTAAAACATTGTAGGCAATGAGTTAAAGGCACACTACATTAAATATATATTTAATTTGGATGCACAAATGGAAACGTCCTGTCGTCTCTTTTCTCCGAGGCCTTCTCATACTGAAAGTGTAGCCCAGGAGTAGCATGTTTTCGCAGCGTTGAAGCAGCCTCACAGTGTCAAGCGGGGTCATCACAACAAACATCTTCTTCTGCTTCTTTCTCTGAGCGACTGCTTTACTCACCGTCTTTAAAGAAACCCCCAAAAGACGTGTGGACGGACGCCTCAGTGGACCAGCTAAGCTGTTGCTAGCAGACATGCTCTGTTATGAACCAAGAACATTTCAGTCAACAGGATCCATCTCACTCGGAAAGGAAAAAGAAAGAATGAAGAAGTCTCTCCCTCCTTCATTTGTTTCTTGAAAAATTGATTAGAGAATTGTGTGTGTGTGTGTGTGTGTGTGTGTGTGTGTGTGTGTGTGTGTGTGTGTGTGTGTGTGTGTGTGTGNTTTCCATGCTGAACAACGGCAACATGACAACGTTTTCATTGGTCCCTCTTCTTTAGAGAAGACCAGGAAATGATGGATACACGGATTGTGTTCAAATCATTGATTTGAACACAATCCGTGTATCCATCATTTCCTGGTCTTCTCTAAAGAAGAGGGACCAATGAAAACGTTGTCATGTTGCCGTTGTTCAGCATGGAAACATTCATTAGCTAACAATGACATTATTGTTCTATTAATATAAAGGGAGGTCAGGTACTCTTTAAAACAGCTGCTAGTTATGGGTACTTTTTACTGAAGTACATTTCAAAGTTCTTTACTTTGACTTGAGGAAAGAAGTTTAGTGAGTACTTCTACTTTCACCAGAGTATCTTTAAGTATCTGTACTTCTACTTGAGTAAAGGATGTGTGTACTTTTGCCATCTCTCTCTTTACAAACCAACATACAGGACGAGCATAACATCTGACCTCCTCTGAGAGTAATATGATGTGATGATTTTCGTTTTGATTCTTTCCGTTAACTGTCAAGTAGGAACTAAGTATTTTTTTGTAAGTTTTTGTGTTTCTCTTATTTTAATGCTGTTATGATTGGCTGTGAATAAGAACATATGAAGGACAGACCATCTATTTCTTTTTTTGTAATATAAGATTATTTTCTTCTCCCTGCTCCCTTTTCGGGTACGGTGTGTTTATAGAGGCATGTTTTGTAAATAATTTTTACACATTAAGTTGTGCATACCATGAACAGAACAAATAAAAATGAAATGTGTGGGACGTGTTCCGACTTGCCTCCATACATCCCACCTTAAACAATGTTCCAGCTTCTTGTTTGCAGAGCAGAAATGTATTAGTTCTCCAGGGTTTTATTTGCAGTGGCAGGACGGGATTAGTCCCGGCTTACCGAGCTGTACACAGACGAGCAGGAGAAGGAGTCTTTGGACTGTGTGAACCCTGGTGGAGCGTGAAAGAATGTGACCGGCTGCCATTTAAATACACGCGAAGGAAAAACAAGGGGGAACGATGACAAACTGTGACTTAAAGCTGCAGAAAATCAATATATAAACAACCAATATGTGACGTGTACATGAGCTGCTTCTCCTTTGTTTACTTCCAGAACATAGTGACATCACTACGATAACTATAGTGCTTCAACACGTTGTATGTGCTAGGCTAAAGGGGCGGGACATCCCTATGTGGTTGACCAATCACAACAGAGCCGACAAGCTAACCAATCAGAGCAGACTGGGCTCTGGTTTCAGACAGAGGGTGAAAAGAGGTGCTGCAGCACAGACAGTACATATGAATACACCTGAACATCAGCAGGAGAGGACTCTTTAAAGTAGAGACACTACATACTGATATACACCTGAACATCAGCAGGAGAGGACTCTTTAAAGTAGAGACACGGCATACTGATATACACCTGAACATCAGCAGGAGAGGACTCTTTAAAGTAGAGACACTACATACTGATATACACCTGAACATCAGCAGGAGAGGACTCTTTAAAGTAGAGACACTACATACTGATATACACCTGAACATCAGCAGGAGAGGACTCTTTAAAGTAGAGACACTACATACTGATATACACCTGAACATCAGCAGGAGAGGACTCTTTAAAGTAGAGAATAACAGGAGTTAATGAGGCGAGTGACTGCCTGTGTCAAGAATAATGGAAGACAGTCTAGTTGGAGATGTCTAAGAGAGCCACTGTGTTGATGGGAAATGTGAGTCTGATTATCACCCAGAATGCACTGCGTCTCTCACTCGATGACCCCTTCCTCCACTGACTCTGAAAAACACCTCGAGACGTCTTCATTCATGTTTTTTTAACAAGCAGAAACTCCCTGAGAAACTTCAAATGCTTCAAATCCCCTTTATGGTGGCAGCTTCATAAAAAACCGCTGGGCTCTCATTCCTATTTTTATGATTTGTTTAGCCTGAGTGGTGGCTTCTGTTTGGGATCCCTGGGAGAAAATGTGGGTAACGGCTATTGACCTGCATTAAAAACCGCCTTTGATGTGTAATCAGTAACAGGTTAAAGGGGACAGACAAACATGGAGGCATGGATGAATGGGTTTTGCAAGTGTTTCAAGATATTGTTATGTTTTTTTCAGGCAGTATTTCACACATAGGGTGGGTCTTGCTCACACATTTGAACCTTTACAGACCATTCACATGCACAGAAGCCTATAGAAGACACTACAGGAAAGCATAATAGGGCCTATTAAATCAGCTGGATCAATAAATCAACACACTATGCAAAGCCTCCTCTCATCTCTATCCCTTATTACCCACACATAGCATCGATTAGTATGCAGACCGCAGCTTTAGACACTAAACGAATCGCCGTGAAACGCCATCAAACATCCAGATGACAATGATCTGTATCCAAAGCCACAACTCATCATTAGATATCAGCCAAGTGTCGCTTTTGTTTAGCTTCCTTGTTCCTTCCAGGCAATAACTTTGATCAATTTCCTGGATTAGTGAATGGGAAGCGGCTGTGGAAAATGATTGCTATCAATTTTGAGCCAAGCTCTTCCTGTTTTGTGATAAACGGGGATGAATCAACTTGTAATCGGGTGGAATCCAAGGTGGAAAATGTGGCGCCAGAGAACAGGAAATGCTGAAAATGTACACATATGCCTGTAGTCTGTATTTTACAAACCAACGTGGAAATAACAAACATCTTTGTGTGAGTTTGGTGACGGACACGTTGTTTTGCAGATATCATTAAGGCAGATGAGAAAGAGCTGAGTGAAAAGAAGGATCGCCTACGCAGCGTTTCGACCAATCAGAAGTGACTATCAGACTCCAGGTGGTTAGTGTGGTTGCATTGGTAGTGTGATTAAGCTTTCCTGCTGTTTGTTGTGTTCCTACATCTCATTTTCCTCAGAGGGGAATGATTACCTCCATTTTTTTATAGCCAGCGGGTGAAATGGCACCAACTCAAAGCACTCATTACAAAGATACAATCAGTGTCCTTACTTTAATGAAAGAAAAGGGCTGCAGAGTTCATGTTGGAGCACATATCTTGTCACTAAGAATTATGTTTAGCTGATTCTCTGATCAAGTTGGTGCATCAGACTGTTTTACAAGGCTTTGTCTTTGATTCAGTGTGATCGAAACGCTGATCTGTAGCCGTGTTAACACATATTTCTGACTGGTTCAGAAACAGTAACCTGGAATCCAATACATTACATGTCATACTCAATACGGTGGGCAATCCCCACAGGAGCAATGTGGGGTGAAGTGTCTCAGGGACACAACGACATGCTGACTGCAGTGGGGTTTGAACCTG
>NW_011351700.1:2041742-2057713 GCF_000735185.1 Notothenia coriiceps | reverse complement strand
CCATCTTTCTCTTGTGACTACTTTGACTTCAATAAGGAATAAGGAAAACTAGATTTCAGGGTTAAAAACTAATAATAATCTGCATGCAAATTCGACCGATTGTACAGAGCATAAGAAGCGCTTATTCAGTTTCTTGCAAGATGTAAGAAGCTTTCTCTCTGCTTCAAATGTGACAAGCTGGAGCTGGGAGACGATTAGCTTAGCTTAGCACAAAGAGTGAAAACAGGGAACCAGAAGTGGTAAGTGTTCTGTCTTTCCTGGGCTTTAGGACTATTTCTTTGCCCTAAGACTTCCTCGTGTCTACATTGGATGCCTGGTGATCTCATAGTGACGATAAGGAGAATAAACAGAGCCAGACAACTTGTTTTATGCCAAGCTAAGCGAACCACCTTAGATTGAAATGTATTCAACAGCCTAAAGGTACCACTTCTTCACGGTGTCTCCTCAGAAACTGTGTGTACAGTTATGTCTGGGAGTAAACAGCCACGTGTCAATGAGTGCGAGCCCTTCCCTTCTCCATTTGCAAAAGATTGCGATGGCCAGCGCTGACTCACCTGCGGAGTAAATATCACAGAAACCAGCCCCCCGCTCTCCACTCACTCACCTCCTTCCCCACCCACTGAGTTCACCCTGCACTGCAGTTCAAAGTGGTTTTGCCTGTCTAGCCTTGGCGTTTAATGTTTAAGTATTGGGAGCGGCTGGAGAGTGCAAATAAAATGTCTTTACAGACTCCGGGGCACGCTGAGGGCTGTGATTCCAGATACTGTATTGTGAAATGTCCCATTGTGCTCCACAGAGGAGCCTGGGGGCACCTGAATCTGTTCAGCTGACTCCATAATGCTCGATGCGTGCGGCTTAGATAAACCACTTAGAGGGAATATTATTCAAACTTTATTATGCTGACAAAAGAGTACACATGTTCCCGGGACAGAAGGCAATGTGTCCGTGAGATTAAGTGTTTGCCAGAGCAGGATAAAGGCTTGAATGCAGACCCCACCTGCGAGAGAAAAACCACAATGAGTTGTACGGCTTTCTGTGGAGCAGGAAACTCTCAGAGAAACAACACAGAAAGCCTGACACTACTTATATGTTTGTGCGTGATTATTCTGTAGTTCTAATCCGTCTAACAATGTTACAAAACATTCAGACAGGAGGAGGCTTTAAAGCAGTAATTGGGGGGACTTACACGGGTAAAACTCCACTCAACCACTTCTAGTTGCTTCTCGCTCGTGCTTGACAGAAACTGTGGCACAAGAAATCAAACAAGGGTGTGGATTCGGTCTGATTTGAAGCGTATCTCTCAATCCTAGTTAATGTCGGGCTGAAGAGGGAGCTGTTTGAAGGAAGTGTGTGCAGATAAAGATGTCTCGCAGTGGATGAAAGGTCATGTTGTGTTTTTGTACAGGTTTGTGACAAAGAAGGAGCAGGAAAACTGATGAGTCATTGGCCGTTTTCACGCCTCATGCTGGATTAGCCATCACATGCGATAGCCTGCTTAATATGAATTGTGTAATGCCCCCAATCCCTGCAGAATTATTTCATTAAATCAGCCTTTGTTTTCTGTGTCACCATCATATTGCAAAGTCAATGGGAATATAACAGTACCAGAAAGTCACATGGCAAAGGAGCTCATTTAAATAGCTGGTTTTGGTGTTGGGTTGAGAGACATGTCCACACTCTGTTTGGCAGTGCAATGTCTTCATTATCTATAAATGGAGGCAAAATGATCCTATGGTGTCGTTTTTTAGAACGGTATCAATCAGAAGTTCATGTACTTAAGGATTTAGATTTACTGTTGAATCAGTCTGCTGTGATTTCCATTGACTTAAGTTGCTAACTCCACCCATCGAACGCTGCAGGAGGCCGAACCCAAACAGTGAAGTGTAATGTTTGCTGCTTTCCTCTGTTGGACAAACTCAAGTTCCGATGTGGTCTGTCACACCAGCACACCTAGCTCTTTGGGCTGCATTATTCATCGCAGCGTGTGCATTATTCATGTCTCTGAGCGTCGGATTTTGTCTCTTGGTTCGTTTGTTCAAGGCTGTATAATCACAATAACTGTTTTTTATCATCCTGTCCTTTTTTGGGATGCCTCACCTCTTCCTGTCTCTGTGGTTTTGATGGGTTTGTGTGGCATGCCAGGTATTATCTCAGAGCGGTGACACCTGGAGACTCTGACCCGAGGCCAAACAGCGCCTCCGGTGTCCCTCAGGGAACCAAAACCGCTGTCAGACCAGTGTTTGAACAGCACTTCTGCAGAAGCAACTGTCCAGTAAAGACATCTTCATGACATTTAGCAGAAAACTGAGGGAATTCAGAGATATGTGCACCGAGAGCAATATCTGCTTTGGGGTTAAAACGGCATTCTGCCAAGTGCACAAGCCCAATTCTTTAGCCAAGACTTGATGTTCATAGGCTCGCTGAGCGGCAGGTAGTCTCACCTGGCACAGACTGAAAACAGCAGACTGGAGGTCAGCCAGAGAGAGCTTTAATGAGACTGAAGCCACACCAAAGGCTGGCAGATCTGTCCTCGCTGCAGAGCACCTGTGCCACACTGTCAGCGTGATGAGAGCTAAAGGTGCTCCTCTTCCTGTAATTACTCCAACAGGAACACTGGGTTTGTTATCACACAAATCATTTGCCTTCCTGAAACATTTCACATATCTGCTTCTGTCTGAACTAAAGTGTGGTTTCATGGTGGCATGCAGTTTTAATCATCAATACTAAACAACTTAGTAATTGGCTCCAATCACAGGAATATAAGTATGTGTGTGTGTGTGTGTGTGTGTGTGTGTGTGTGTGTGTGTGTGTGTGTGTGTGTGTGTGTGTGTGTGTGTTAGGCTTGCTGATTGAAACAATATCTAATATAAGGGGGGAAATAATTACAGCAGAGTAGTGTGGCAGAAACCCCCTCTGCTGTGAGTACAAGAGGAAGTTACAGTTAGGCGCAAACACACACGTCTGCAGCAAATATAGCCAGTAAATAAAGTGGTTACCAAGGCTTAATCTGTCCGAGAGGTGGACTTTGGAAGGGAGTCATGTGTAGGAGAGCCTATGCATGATCATTGGTCCATAACAAATGCATTCAGAACATTGCAGGCTCTCAATATGCTTATGATAATAATTGGCCTCGTATGTTATTGGAGCAGGCCACCATACATCCTCTAATGCTTCATCTGTGTTGCCTTTCCCAACCTTCATTCTTAAGAAGTCTACTTCATTATGTGAGTCAGAGATATAGTGTCAAAAAATGGATTGCAGGAGATATTAAGATCATGCACAACATAGCACACAAACTGCCACTGCACAGATATTAGTGCAGGTTTATTTTCAAGTATTACTTAAGTGTATTAACTAAATAGAAGTGTGGAAAGAGAAAGCGAAACCTAGTATGTTTGATGGGATTTGTTTAGACTTTAATGAACCAAATGGTCCAAAACGTCTCCAAAGTCATTTCCATGCGGATATCCACGATGTTTTTAACATGATTCTACAGATAAGAAGCTATTTCCAATTCAAACACTCTCATTTAACACTTTGTACAGTAGCTAAACTGTTAATTGTGTTTATTTATTCATTTGGTGGATACGAGGTCACGGCAAAAATCCTTCAGCAGGAGTGCGCAGTGCGCGTCCACGAGTTTTATTCTCCTGTGCATTCTGTGCGGAAAGTTATCCCAGACGCAGTTCAATTAACACACACACACACACACACACACACACACACACACACACACACACACACACACACACACACACACACACACACACAGAGAGAGAAATCACTTCACCTAACTACCCTGCTTCAGATTGGATTCCAGCTCCTGTCTGTCCTTCTCTGTGAAACCTTGGAAAATGGGAGGGTGAAAAAAGAGGGTTTTATAATTGATGTTTTCCCATGGAGCAGCCCCTCCTCCCCGAAACACAGGCTCACCCTCAGGTGGAAGAAATCTTTTAAGGTTTTTTTGTGGGATAACATCAGGAGGGTTTGTCTAGGCGAGCCAATCAAATCCCTCCCCTGCTATAGATCGGTGCTATAATACAAAGCAGTAAAAGCGGTTGCCTCACACAGCCGGCTGCAGCTCGACCAGAGATCCCGTGGCTTTTAATTCCCTCACTACTTTTTTTTTTTCCTCCTTCGATGTGCCCCGTTATTACCATTTGTCGTTCATTTCCGCACCTGCCACAGTAGAGACCGGGCGAAAGGCGAAGTAGAGGAAGAGACAAGGACATTTCGAGAGGCAGACGGTTAGAGAGATACAGCGCGTGAGATCTTTAAAAAAAAAAAAGAAAAAGAAAAAGGACACAAAATGCTGCTGTGGACCAGAATCGTATTGGTCGGTCTCATCTGCTTGTCCTTGGTTTCCTCTGGGATGGGATGTGGACCGGGCAGGGGGTATGGAAGGAGAAGACACCCGAAGAAACTGACACCTCTTGCCTACAAGCAGTTCATCCCCAACGTGGCGGAGAAGACCCTCGGGGCAAGCGGAAGATACGAAGGCAAGATCACCAGAAACTCCGAGCGATTTAAAGAACTGACTCCCAATTATAACACAGACATCATATTCAAGGATGAGGAGAACACCGGAGCGGACAGGCTCATGACTCAGGTAAGGAGACAGAGTAATAATAATATATGATTCCCTGTGCTCTCCACCATCACTGCGCACTGCAACAACCTCCCTGTCAGACCCATTGCGCACCTTAAGTGAAGTGAACTCTTCACACTGAGCCTTTTAACTTCCCTGTAAAAGCTTTATATGCGGGGAGTTTGCAGAAAGGGTTGCAGGCTGGATGTAGAAATCCAGCTGGAGGAGAAGTGATGTGCACGCGGACAGTCAGGACACTCGGCCTTCATGATTGTGACAGTGTATTTAAAATATTAATGTGCCACTCTCCTCATATCTATATTTGTATCTTTGTGAGGCTTTATTTCTTATTTTGCGCCGCGCACACTCCTACATTTCAGTCAGTGAACGCATGTATTTGTTGGTAATTTAAATTCTTTATTCTAAGAGCTGGTGGATGCGCACCGCTTCAAACAGCCGGGGTTATTCAGGCATGGCGTGGCTCATACAGACATTTTCTCGCACAGGCTGCTGTAATTTAGCCTTTCGCTTGGTGTGCAGCAGTGCATGGAAACAGTGACATGTCTTTGAGAGTGTTCAGGACTTCATACATGGGTGGGACTCAGTTGGGGGTGATGGAGCCTCACTTGATGATGACATCTTTATTGTAATGCTTAGTTATCAGTGCAGACATAAGACGAGGCTCGCAGAGAGATGGAGATGTCTTTCTTTCTGCAGGAAGAGAAGCCGCGTCTCTCCGGCATGAGCATGACTTTTAGCACTCAGATGCCGGTGAATTATTAAAGGCGCTTGGGTGATATTGGCTCAGTAATAATAAAATGCCGGTGGTGATGGTGGTGATGAAGCCATGCGCGCTCCGGAGTCCCTGAACCCGTGCCTCGCGCCATGCATGAGCACGATGAAATATTCACTGTGCGTGCGGTCTGTCTCCCCCCTCCCCTACATCTCTTCTGACATAAACCTATAGCTGCTCATACGGGAAATTACAAGGGGGATGTGATGCCCAAACTGGGGGTTTCAGGGTAATCCAGCAGAGAAGATGGATAGTGTAGTTAAGGCATGTCTGGGGATATTGAGTAACATGTGTATGCAAGGCTTTTAATCTGAGCCGAACACACCACCTGCTGTATAAACAGCTGTGTTTACAGGTCTGTGAGGAATAATGCAAACGAGGTGGGAGTCTGTCGGATAAAAGGTGATTATTTAGAGCATATGTGGCTGAAGTTTGGCTATTTAGGAGCTTTAAATGTCCTTTTTGGCAGCTGGTTTTTTGTTTAACAGATTCGCCTATTTGTTAGTTTTGGTTAATCGTCCACTTTGCACTCCGTTTACAGAAAACACAACAACAGGCGCTAATGTGACATGTGCATAAAAGGGGCTTTTTTTAGCCTCCCCTCACTGATCTTGTAGATGCAATTTGAACTTATGACCTTTGGTCAGCGGGGGGCCAGAGTAACTTAAAACAGGTGAAAGTCTTCTAATCGTGCATGACATTGTAAATCCAGCAAATTAGGCTTTGTACATCCAAAAGAGAGGCACTGTAGCTGCGAGGAAGGCGACTCTGCCAGTGGCATAAGCATTATCACATGGGGAGTTACGCTGTGCCACGGCTTTACGCATGAACCTCTTGGGGTTTTACGCAGAGAATTTTACGCATGAAAATAGTAGACTTTCCTTGTTATCTTTGGTTCTAGAAAATAGATGTCGGAGTGTTACATGAAACGTGTAACGTAATTAGTTAAATTCACTGAGGTCCAGCCAAGACTGTAATATTTGAGATTTGAAAGGAGCGCTGAAACAGCTCACTGTCGGGAAAGTTGCCAACAGAGGCGTTTTACAGACAATTAAAGATAATGATCCCATTAATACCAGCGTTTAATCCACTAACGATAGCTTAATGGTTAGTAGTTTAATACTAATATGTGCTTCGATTGCCTCTTGAGGAGAGGTGAGGTTCCTAATCTCCTAAATTCAACGAGTTTCTAAAGACGTTTCAAGACACCTTATAAAGCCGAATAAAGTGCTCCAGTAAAACCCTTTATTTTCCCTGGTTAGTTATACTTCCTTATACTCCTTCTTCCCGCAGTGTAGCTCTGTTGAGAGTCTGTGTCGGGAAGCTTGTTTGCACTGACAGGTAGCTGATAAGTGTTTCCTAACCAAATCATTTGTGAAAAGATTAAGAGGGAGGCTGTTGAACAACCTTACCCCGAGCACAAAGCTTCCTGCTGGGCTTCACGGTGGCTGAGCAGAATTTGGCTTGATTTGCGGCACACGACCTAATGAATTAATAAATAGGTTAAGCTTTACGGCTCTTGACTCCGACAATCCCACTCAGAATGTGGGAGGGTTTCTTTTTGGAAAGGGGGGGCTGGGGTTTTTCCTTTTTAAAAAAAAAATATATTCAACACATTCTACAAGTGTGATATCCTCATAAAACAGATATATGTGGACGAGTTTTTTGGGTTTGTGTGAACATTCCTGCGCATAAAGGGACGATTCTCTCCATCCTGTGGATATTTCACAGGTCTGTCAGTCAGAGAAACAGCCAGACTTAAGGAGGCATGTCACGTCTGCCAGACTGTGCAGGAGAGGAAGAATGAAAGCTCCCTGAAAAGACCCTTTGTGATGTTTTATTTGACATATTGCTCGAGTGTCGAGAATAGTTGTCTTGGAGAAGGCCAAGCATCTTCATTCAGAGAGAGGACGATTTATTTATAGGACAAACTCCAGCTGCTCTTGAAGATCACCTTCATATCATCTGCATATCAATTATTGATTCAAAGCAAACAGACAACCCAACAAAGGATTTCGTTCATTCCATGGCCTAATACAAGCTCATGAATTTGTAATGTATGCATGTTCAAAGACACACTTTTTGGGGAGAAAAGGGTGCTTCTGCTCGCACCTTTCCAAGACCAAAAGACCCCATGTGTTATAGGCCAGTGAAGCGAATGCGGTGCCTTATCAATATTTCATCACAGCTCTCCTATCCGAGATGTGCCCTCTGCTGAGCTCAGATTCAGACTCAGGGTTTCACCTCAGTGATTTCTAATCGTTGAGGGCTGCGGAAATCAAGCAGATGTGTTGCGCATGTGGTCCAGTTGAATTCTCCTTCATTCTTCCATCAGTGGTGGAAGAAGTGTCCAGAAGAGTTACTTAAGTAAAAGGAGCAATGCTACATTTGTTCCAAGTAAAAGTTCTGCAATCAAAATCTTACTTTAGTAAAAGAATAAAAGCATCGAAATATACTTAAAGTACCAAAAGTAAAAGCACTGATTATGCAGAATGGCCAATTTCCGAAAAGGTTAGACATTGATTTACTCATGATTATTCATGTCTATCACAGCTGGTAAAGGTGGAGCTAAGTTCATTTAAAAATTGATATATATTTAGTAATAGCTAATCAAATAAACCTAAAAGTAACTTTCAAATAAATGAAGTGGAGTCAAACGTACACAATTGGCTTCTAAAATGTAAGTATAAAGTATTATTTAAGTACAGTACTTGAGTAAATGTACTTTGTAACTATCTAACACTGCTAAAGATGAATACTAAATATATTTTAGTCAATAAAAAGCACCTGTTAATTGTTACAAAAGCACTTGTGTCGATGCAAATGCTGCGTTTGATTCAGACGCTTCCACATTTTACGCATCTAAACGAGCCATCCATGGCACAACAGGTGACCAACTGGTCCATTTCTCCGTCTCTGCACAGATGTAAAGACAAGCTGAAATCTCTGAAATATCAAATTGTGTGAATGGAAAAGTGGCTTAGTGGCAAAAGCTGCTTTTAAATCTTTTATGCATCTTGAACTTGCCATCCAGTTGACTAATCGGTTCATTTCTCCCTGAGACGTAAAGACCGCGAAATCAAATCGTGTCAATGCAAAAGTGGCTTAGGGACAAAAGCTGCTTTTAAATCAACACTTTTATGCATCTAAAACTTGTCATCCAGCTGACTAACCGGTGCATTATTCGGACCCCGCAGAGATATAAAGACAAGCTCAAATTGTGTCAATGCAAAAGTTGCTTAGTGGCAAAAAAAGCTTTTAAATCAGACTTTTTCCACATTTGACGCATCTAAAAAAATAACTTCCAGATGACTAATTGTTCCATTTCTCCGTTTCTGCAGAGATGTAAAGACAAGCTGAACTCTCTGGCCATCTCAGTGATGAACCAGTGGCCCGGGGTCAAGCTTCGGGTCACGGAGGGCTGGGACGAGGACGGGCACCACTTCGAGGAGTCGCTCCACTACGAGGGCCGAGCCGTGGACATCACCACCTCGGACAGAGACAAGAGCAAATACGGAACTTTGTCCAGACTGGCGGTGGAAGCGGGATTCGACTGGGTCTACTACGAGTCCAAAGCGCACATCCATTGCTCTGTGAAAGCAGGTAAGGATACGAGATGAGAGGAAGTGGCATGCGTAATATGGCTGAGGGAGGAAAAGAGAAAAAAGTCAGCTTTATTTCCGTCAGGTGCGATTTAAAAAAATAGCAGGTGCAGATAGTAGACGTGCGTCATCTCTAAGAAAACGTTCAGGTGCATCCCAAGTGTCCAAAAACCTCTGATCTCCGTAAGAAAAACGCGTAAAATGCGATAAAATCTGTCTTTATATGCGATTTTATTGACCAATAAACTAAAATAATCATCCACTTATTGATTATTTAAGTACGTTAATTCATGTTTTGGTTTCAGGGTGATGTAATTGGAGTCTAGAGATTAATTTTGAGAGATTTTTTGTGTTACAAAATAAATTCCTATGAATGATGAATGGGCACATGGCGCGTTATTTCCCATGCAGTTTATTTCCTGATCTTACATCGCCCCACACTGTCTCCTGGTGGGAAACACGACTATAATCCAACGGTGTGACCTAGAAACATCATTTTATACTCTAAAATAAAAATAAAAGTAAGGAAGTTGTGAGGGTTTTGAAGTTATATATTTGATTTACGACGAAAAAACGAACAAAATCGATCTTTTTCTTTCGGACTTAACGTGAAATCTAGGTTTAAATATTATATGATTTTTAACATTTTAGCTACTTTTTGGATAGCTTTACAGGCCTAAGGCACACCTAGAAACTATATTTCTCCACGCTGATGGATGATCCGTGCTCTTCTCCCCTCTTTATTGATAAATCCCTTACTTATCATTCCGCACACACGTCTTGAGATCACAGTATGGCTCTGGCCGACGTGTCATTTGGGGTCATGCGACTTTACCAAAAGGATTTGCCCGAACAATGTTGAATTGGTTTGGGGTAAATCTGGTGCTCAGTTGTCACCTTATTTCATGCTCGGGAATCTTAAAAGAAGATTAAAAGCCCCCCAAATTGCGAGCAGGAAACCCCCTTTTTTCTGTGTGCGGGACAGTGTGATCCTATAGAGACTGGTTGGTATGTGAAGAGCTCCACCAAGGCCAACATTATTGTCATGAAGCCTGACAACAAAGCGCCAGAGAGAGGGCACATTGATGTTGCACAACAGAAAGCATTTAAGAGTGCCTCATTTAAATTCAAATCTACGACTCGAGAGGCTTGGAAAAGTGGCTCCGCTGGGTAAATAGTAGTTTGTGAGTCGCCTATTTGTGTGAATTGTCACATGGAGGTTTCTGCACCTGAGTAAATATGGGAAGAGAAGCTGGGAAAGGCGTAAGTGTTCTTTACCGATCCACAAGCTGATTTAGAATAACAATGGCTGCTCTTTATTGGGTTTTTTAATTAAGAATAGATGAGCCAAGGCTTTCAGTTTTCTCCGTCTCAGACAACCAAAGCCAATACGCATTTGGCACGGAGCAGCAGACATCATTATGCAAAATGCATACGGCCCACCGTGATGTTCAGGAAAACTACAAATACAAGCAGGAAAAAGGAAGGTTATTGAATGGGCTTTTGAATAGGGAGGGGATCCTGAGCTGTGATGGCACCTGTGAGTTTATTTAGTTATAAGCAGAGGTGCAAGAAGAAGTATTCAGAGGCTTTACTAGAGTACGTTATTGTCAAAATACAAGTACTTTCACAATCCTACTTAAGTACAAAAGTATTATCAGCACTATGCACTTAAAGTATAAGTTAGTAATTGGTTATTCTGCAGAAAATAGTCCTTTATGTGTATTTAATTATATTTATATATGTGACAAACTTTATGAACATTGTATGCGTTGAATTTGTTTGTTTTTGTTTGTAGATGTTGCAGTAAACAAATACAATAAAAAAAAAAAGTATTTAAAGGGCGGATCCTAAATCAAACTGGCATCTGTAATGTGTTTAGGTATAAAAATAAGTTTTAAAGTGCAGTTTTATGAACATTTGATTTGATTTTGTTATACAATGTTGCAGTACCATAGTGGAATAGTTGATAGTCTGTTTTATGGTGTTAAAAACTGTATTTTAAGCAACACAATGTTTTATTTTAACAGAAAACTCAGTGGCTGCAAAGTCAGGCGGCTGCTTCCCAGGATCCTCCACGGTCACCCTGCAGGATGGCACCCAGAAGCCGGTCAAACTCCTCCAGAGCGGGGACAGGGTCCTGGCAGCGGATGCGCACGGAAACCCGATTTACACCGACTTCATCATGTTCATAGACCAAGACTCGACCACCAGGAGGCTTTTCTACGTGATCGAAACCGAGTCGGGGGAGAAAATCACCCTCACGGCAGCTCACCTGCTGTTCGTGGGTCAAAACAACACCGAAAACACGGATGAAATGTCGGCAGTCTTCGCCAGCCAGGTCCGAACCGGACAGACGGTGTTCGTGTTTGACGCAGAGAGACGTCGACTGGAACCAGTGTGCGTAAAGCGGATTTTTACGCATGAATACGAGGGCTCTTTTGCACCGGTGACCGTGCAGGGAACCGTGGTGGTGGACCAGGTCCTTGCGTCCTGTTACGCAGTGATCCAGGACCACGATCTGGCGCACTGGGCTTTGGCACCAGTCCGGTTCTTCTACTGGGTGAACTCGTTGCTTTTCCAGCGTCCAACCAGTGCCCAAACCGATGGGGTGCACTGGTACTCCAAGATCCTTTTCCAGTTAGGAACATGGCTCTTGGACAGCCACTCGATCCATCCACTTGGGATGTCAGTATACACGAGTTGAAACCTCTAGGAGAAGACTTAAAAATGTAGGACACATGAACTATTCAGTAGATTAAAAAAATAATAATAATAATTAAAAAAACGAACATACAAGACAAAAGGCCCCCAGTGGAGACGGGATATTTATTTCAGTGACTTTTTCCATGTGTCCCCCTTTCAAAGAATGAATGGAGCCTTAAAAAAGTTTCTCTTTGAATAATTTATTCTCATGTGAACTCGCTGCTGTCACACACAAATGGATTCTGAGACGACGGGTGTGTGTGAGCAGCAAATTGTGCATAATCTATTTTTGTATATCTGAAATGCAAAAAACTGAAAAAACAAGGAAAAAAAACGACGAAAAAAAAACATGAAAAAATGTCGCAAAGAGAAAGAAGAAGAGTAGAAAAGGAGCTAACTATTGACAGGTTGTAATGTTCATATGTGCATAAATGTGTGCAACTGACTGTTATATTTTGGGGAGAAACAAACTTCGCGGGGTTCCATAAATTATATTTTTATACACAGAATTGTAAATTAGATTTTGACAGATCGCTACCGAATCACATTTCGTTATTTGAAATAGTGTAAGATATGAGAATATATTTTAATTTAAATACAGTAGTTGGGAAAGTATTGGAAAAAATCTTGTACTGCTTTGGTTTATTTTAAGAATTTTATTATGTTGGAAACTGTTGGTTTTAAGTTGTCGGAGAGGGACAGATATTCTGCCTCATGTCTGCATTTTTCTCTGCTTTTCCTTTCTGTTGTGTTTCTATTTCTCCTGTTTTCTTCTGAGAAAAATATTAAATGCAGATTCTGACAATTCAGTAAAATCGTCAACAAAGTAGAAACAGTTTCGTTAAATAAATTAATAAGTAACTCCTGTAAATGTACTAAAACAAATGTATTTTTCTTTTCATATTTTGTAATAGGGAAATAGTTTTATAGAAATGACCTGCGGCAGATGCAAAGTTTGGATAGTCTATATATAGCCAGACCATAACTTTCATAACAGGGCGATGCGTCAAAATGTCTAGAGTTTATTATTTATATGTTTATTACAAAATGAGATAAAGAAAATCTTCAAACTTGCAGTTGTTACATGTCTTTGTCTGAGTGGGATTCACAGAAAAAACGAACATTTTCCGCTCAAATTAAAGTCTAAAACGAGTTGTTGGAACACAGGTTTTTATTTTTGACGAGTTTTCTAACGAACACAGCTTTATTTGTGGTGTAATTAGCATATAACACGTCGTTTAAATGCTAATTGGATACGTTTGGGAAAGCTACAGCAAACAATTTCGCCCCCTGTTTGCAAAAGGCTTTAACAAAATGGAGGAAATATGGCGCTTTGAACTACCTTTTGCATGCTTGCGAAATGTTGAGAGCCCATGTCAGATTTAACGAGGTTTGCCCTCCGCAAATACCTCCTAACTTGGAGACAAATTAAACACAAGTGTGTTTGTTGGCCCTGCGTGGAGGTCACATTGCAGTGACTGACAGAAGAAGAAGAAACGCAGCCGGTGTCTAAATCACAGCTTAGTAAAAAAACATTTCTCAATCTTTTTACAAATCGCTATAATCTACCAATATTTCCACAGTGACTTAAGTGGGTGTAATGGGGAGGTTTTAGTGCGTCTTCCCGTTGTTTTCTGTGGTATTAGAAGGATTTCCAGCATTGATTTCAGCACCAGTGACTATTTTTAAGTTGTACAAGGGCGACACCATGTGGTCAAACACAGGTACTGCAGCTGGAAATGTTTTGACGTTAAGGTGTTGCTTTTTCTTTCTTTTTTTTGACTACAAATTAAAGACAGAAAGCATCTACTATTTATGAGTTCAAGTTCATTATTAGGCAGATGTAGAAGTCTATGAAGCAACAGCTTTCAATAAAGTTGTAAGTTTGATCCAAACTAAGCAGAAATGCAACTAAATTAAGTTTTTCTTTAAATGGAAATTGACTAAAAATCAGACTGAAAGGATATGCATGTACCATTTACAAGTACATTTCTAAATAAGTTAAATTGTAGACAGATGTATGGGTAAGTAGAGCAAACTGAAGCAGCTTTCAATAAAGTATTTTAAGTAGAATTATAAGATATATTTAAATACAAAAAATGCAGGTATAGCAGATCAATAATGCTACGAAATGATACAGCTAGGAGTTTTAAAATAAAATGGATATTGACTTCAAATCAGAGACAGAAAGGATCAGTAACTTAATAAGTTCATTAGTGGGCAGATGTATAAGTTCACTAAAGTAGTTTTCAAGTTTGAAGCAAAACTAAGCCGCACAAATGCAAATGAATTACCAAAATATGTTAAAACACAAATGAATGACATATCAAAAGGTAAAAAGGGGGCATTGAACCTGAGGTTTTTTTGCAGCAACATGAGCAGGAATGCCGTTTCCTTCTCTCACATTGTGTTGTGTTGTTGATACTGAGAGGTGGAAACTTCGGGGAGGGACAAAGCGAGCACATCTCTGTGACCTTGGGTCTCTGGCAGATACAAAAGCGTCCGTGCAGGGCAGCATTCCTCGGAGCAGGTAAACAGAGCCTCCTCTAATCCCTCCGGGGGCCCAAAGTCTGCCGCAGCTCAACCACGGCTCTTACAAACGTTGACATTTGCAAACATGAAGAGTCTGGCATTCTGGAAAACAAAAAGAAGAGTCCCTCCGCGGTTCTTTCAAGGCAGCATTCACTCCTCTGAGGTAAGAAAGCAGCAGAGCTCAAGAGGAGGGGAGAAGAAAAACACATTTTCCAAGGATCCAACACACCTTTACTTACGGCCTCCTCCCTTACTGTCAATACACTGAACACAGACACCGAGTTACTCAACTAGACACGTGTAAGCGTTGCAAAACACTCAATAAATAGTCAGACAAATGGCTAGATAGACTAAGGATAGACGTACGAATGGATAGATCCTACGTCTCTTACTAAAAGAGAAACATTACACTTGCTAGAATATTTTATCCAAAGAGACTTCCATACTCAGTACTGTGGACAATCCCCACAAGAGTAATTTGGGGTGAAGTGTCTCAGGGACACATCGACATGCTGACTGCAGTGGGGTTTGAACCTGTGACCCCCTGATCCCAACACCAACGCACAACCCACTGCACCACACACCTCCTCCAACACAAGAGAGAATAAGACGATTCAAACTTATAGATTTGAATTATTTCTGAGATCTCATTAGCGTCCATGTTGGTGCTCAAACCTCTTGGACTGCATCAACGTACTTTATCAAAACATCAACATTTTGGTCCTTTTTAAAACGATATCTCACATAAGTCTTTCGTGTAGCACGTGCAACTTTTGACAGAGTAGTTTGAGAGGTGGAAAGATAGTAAATGGTGTAAAAAGTGTTATATTACATCCAAGTAGACCCTTTTTCAAGACGTTTTCCGCCCCTTAGCATTCGTACAACATCAGATGAAGTAAATCTGAGTTTTAATAGAAGTAAACATGGATAGATTTTTACTAAAAGAGAGAAACAAAGGACTCACGGACGAAGAAGGTAAAACTCTTAGATTGTGAGTTCCCTTTAGCTTCCATGTTGTTGCAGTCATTGACTTGTTGATGCTCGAGGTCTCAAATCTCTTTAAAACACATAAAAAACAACAACATTTGAACACATGAAACGTTTTGAAGACTTGCTGGATGGATCTGAGTGTTGGAAAGATATTACATGGTGCAAAAAAGTAGGAAAATGCTGTTAAACTACCAAAAAAGTAGATGATTCCCCTTTTTTACGACATTAGATAAGGTCCTTTAATAGCACTTGTTGCAAATATAACATGTGGAATCAGTGGCGAGGGGTTGCAAGCGGATACAGCGTTATGTAACCCTCCTGTTGTCTTCGTTTCTTTCTTTACTTTGGTGTTCACGGTCAAATTTGACCGGTCCTCTTTTAACTGCTATCACATTAACACAAAAACCATTAATCATTACCAAATTTCATTTAACACCCTTTCAAACTGTACATTGTATCAGACTACTGGTGTACATGAAACACTGCAGTAAATATACAAAGAACAGACACTGAACATGTATTGTGTTTGCCAGGTGTGATTAACATGGGGGGGATGGGCATATAAGGGGGGGGGACACATCTTGAGTATGTATGTATGTATGTATGTATGTGTGTGTATGTATGTGTGTGTGTGTGTGTGTGTTATCTGATACGGATGGTTACCAATTCCTTTATGGCGGTCATTTTTGACCGGGAACACCATGGGTGTTACAAAGTTGACTAAATCATCCAAAATGAAAGTGGTGATCAGCCATTGTAT
>NW_011351700.1:2040022-2041718 GCF_000735185.1 Notothenia coriiceps | reverse complement strand
CCTTTAGCTTAGCGGTGGTGACGTGAAGTCATGTGACCGTGCTGTAGTTCCTTTATAGCCCAACATTAGCCTCCTTTAGCTTAGCGGTGGTGACGTGAAGTCATGTGACCGTGCTGTAGTTCCTTTATAGCCCAACATTAGCTTTTTACTTCAGAAATCATTAAGAGGTGTTAATATGTGGAGATGATCCTGCTGAACTCAATGTTTGTTTGACACAGAGATTGTTTTCTGCCTTCAGGGTCCAACAGAAAAACCACATCCCTGCTCCACTTTTGTACCTTTGTCCTCGCAGAAGTTGAATGGCATCTTGCCGGTGAACGGCGTGGAGACGAACTGGGCCAACATGGCGAAGTCAGTGGTGCTGTTTGGACAGGCAGCGAGGGAGTGGAGGGAGTTGAAACCCCACATCGTGCTCTCATCTGGCATCAGGTCGGTCTCCTGATCACAAACACACAGGAAGTTCAAACAGACCAGAACTGACATGAAAAAGTGGATTTTGCATAACAGGTTACCGTTAAAACAGACGAGAACTGAGGCCATTTAAAGACAGGGTGTGGATCATATTTATGTGAAAACATCTAAATGTAGTTGATATTTACGGAAGAGGATTAGGGCCAGATCTGACCAAAAGTTACCTTTTTCCCCCGTAGATATGCCAGGTAAATGTATTTAAGTTTGAATAATAATGCATTTTTTGTTTGTTGCAGAAACACCGTTAAAAGAGAACAGGGTGTGGATTATATTTATGTAATAACATGTTTCAAATAAATCTGATGGCATCTAAATGTAAAATGTAGTTGATATCTACGGAAGAGGATTAGGCCACATGGGACTCGAGTCCCAAAATAAAAAATGTTTGAGGGAATAAAATCTGGATTTTGAGATAATAGTCAGGATTTGCAGAATGTCCGAATTTTTTGAAAAAATAAGATCATCTTGAGGGGGGAAATATGAAAAAATATATAAAAGGAAATTCTTAATTCTGAGGGAAAAGAATCATAATTTTGAATAAATAGTCATGATTCACAGAAAGTCATAATTTTGAGAGAAAAAATTACAGAATTCGGAGGAAAATAATCTGAATTTTTGGGAAACATTTTGAGTTTTTTGGGGGGAAATTAGAATTGTCCTCATAATTCTGATTTTTTTTCTCAAAATGATGACTTTCTGTGAATAACGAATAATTACCGAAAATTAGAATTTATGGAAGGAATTCGAATGTTGAGAGAAAAAAATCTGAATTTTGAGAAAAAAATTAAATGTCTTTGTTGAAATGTGCTTTAAAAATGAACTTGTGCGTCTTGTTCGATATAACAGTACAGTGTTTCCCCTCGGTCTACTGCCTGGCTGGAATTTAGAATTTTTTTGTTGTTGTATCCTCTGGAGCAGAGAGAGGAGCTGTGGATTATTGTTATCGTACAGTAACAAAGTATTTGTACATTAAAACTGTATTCCTTCTTATCATGTAGCCTACACTTCTTCCTTTCATTGATACATTTAAATCACCTGACGCACGTCCACCTGGGCAGGCTGTGTGTGTCCTTCTCCCGGGACGATAACGGCTTGAGGTTAAAAAATCATAATAAACGAATTTGAAACTGGGGGGGACGACGACACACAAACGGGCAGACAGCAGAGCTCGGGGCAATAATGCAGATTTTTTTGACTTTTTTACACTTTGTTGTTCTCCGCTCTC
>NW_011351700.1:2038490-2039986 GCF_000735185.1 Notothenia coriiceps | reverse complement strand
GAGTGTGTGTGTGTGTGTGTGTGTGTGTGTGTGTGTGTGTGTGTGTGTGTGTGTGTGTGTGTGTGTGTGTGTGTGTGAGTGAGTGAGTGAGTGTGTGTGTGTGGAGCCCCGCCCTTCAGAAACAGAGCGGAGGGAGAATGTGAATACGCACAGCAGTGGACACTCAGTGTTGCTGGATGCTGCATGTTGTTGGACTTTTGTACGCAAATAATAAATTAAAATGTTTTTGCTTTGCTGTCTTGAAAAACAATAAGTGTTTAGGATTTATTTTCCTTTTCAAATGTATACTTTAAAATAAACAGAACAAGCTTACATTACTCAGAGACAGTGCGGTGAAACGCCTTTAGAGGCTTCTGCCATAGTATTCAGTAAACTATGATGAGTACGGTGTAAATGGACCTCTGAACTCACGCTGGGTCTTTTGGAAACAGGGATTTCAGCGAGAGCTCTGATTGGTTTAGACTTCACCACAGAGGGAGCAGCAGTACTACAAAAGGGCAACAAAAAAACCACAACAATAATAATTAATAAAAACGTTAATTTCATTGAAGAATCAAAGAAAAACACATCATAAGTAATCTTTGTAAGTATTTTCACATTTTCTTTGTATATTTACCTTCCATTTTCTTTGTCAGTGTTGTCCTGGAAGACGGTGAACGGGGCGGAGGTCGGGGGAGCGCAGAACGAGGAGGCGCCTCCTTAAAAATAAAAAAATTAAAACGGAGAACAAATGTAGTAATAACGTTAACCTTGGTGCCGGATATCTGGTTGTGTGTGTGCATGTATCTCCTCCCTGTGTGTGTGATGTGTATAAATAAAGAAATAGAGTGTTGAGAGGCATATTTACCATTCCTCTGGTACCCGTTATCAAAGGTGTTCTCCGCGGCGTGGAGAACAGACGTGTTGTTGAACTGATCCTGGAAGACCGTCGGGGCCTGGAACATATCCATAATCACACCTGGAGGAAAGGGAACACATCATCACTTTATTGTGATGGAGAGGAGGAGGAGATAGCAACACCTGGTTGGACATTTTGAGGGATGTTTGAGAGTATCTATTTTCAACAGAGAAATGTGTCCGAAATGTCCCGAGTCAATACGGGAGATTTAGTCCCGTGGTAGAGGTACGTTAAGCTAGCTTTTAAGTTTTGTTTTACTTTTATGTACGAACCACGACATCAAGTGGAGTTCCTCGTACGTGTTTAACCTACCTGGTGATGAAGCTGATTCCGAGTCTGATTACCCCACCATTGCTGTCTAGGGATCGTTAAGGTTTTAACGGTACTACTACTTTTATCGATACCGCTTATCGGTCCGGTCTTTTAACGGTACTCTTATCGGTTCTTTTGGAGAAAAAAAAAGGTAACTAACTAAACAAATTGTGAACAAAACTAACATTGCTTTTTATTTAAATTAAATACATAATATTTCACATCAAAAGAAACAACAATGTTTTAACACATCGTATTAAATAATCTTGTGACAGAACTGTACACA
>NW_011351700.1:2029931-2038450 GCF_000735185.1 Notothenia coriiceps | reverse complement strand
GCTTCCAATTTTGTAATCTGAGACGGTCTCGTGTATAGATAATAATACAGTGGACTAGGAAGAACTTGTACGCAGTTGCTGGAACACCAGTTGGGTTGTGGGCCCTTGAGAGGGGAAGGAGGGTGGAGAAGAGACACGGAGGGGATGGAGAGGGGGTTTGGCAGAGGAAACAAGGCCGGCTTGGGGGGTGGGAATAGGGCTGAAATCACTAAGTCCCATGAGAGGTACTGCCGTCCTACTCAGGTCTCTCTCTGGCCCCTGTATCAAAGATGCCATATATATATATATATAGTATAGAATACTATATAGGGGAAAGAATAAATGGTTTTATACAATGAACAAAATAACACTGTGACACAAAAAAATAATCACACAACCAAAAATCACTTCTTCAAATAGGCTGCCATGATACTAGGAAAGGCTTTACTTGGCTACGAGGTTTAAAGTCCCTCAAAATGTTACGCAATCTGGAATTACGCGTCATTATGCATCAATGAGCTGGAGTTCCAAAATGGTTCTTCCATTCTGAAGAGGAGTAGATCTGTCAGGCCCAGGAATGAAGAGGAAAAGATTTCACCAAGAGGCTTCCTCCTTTCCCACATTCGGCCTGGTCAAATTGTCTTTTCATAGGATTGGGGTAGTTCTAAAGAACAACCCAAAAAACGTTTTTCCCCAAAATAAATTTAGATAACAATCAAATTCATTTAATGGGAAAACCCTAAAGATGAGAAAAATCATTGTGCATTTTTCTACTCGGGTAGGGGTATCTCACTAAAGCCTTTTATTGAGGACTATTAGACATACATGTGACTGCATTGTGATTGAATACCTCAGGGGATCAGTAATGAATTAAAGACTCACTCAAGCAAAAAAGTTGTATGTTGCAAAAAACATTAAGTGATCAAGCAGGAGTAGAATTATTTAAATATGTCAACCAGAAATGTCAACCTCAAAGATGGTAAGATAAAATCAGAGGTATTGGCAAAGGGGGATGTTCCTCTGCTACAGACATAACTGCAAAATGCAGAACATCCATCCAATTCAGCAGGAAACAACTTACAAAGTTAGATCACGATTAGCAAACTCTGGTGAGGCGCCTCACCATTCAAGAACCTTGCTCTAAAACCTAAAAGGTTAATCTATATGATGGCGCTACAGGAAAAGTCTAGGGATCTCCAAGTAATTGAGCATCCTTTGAGGAAGTGGAATATCGGTACAAAATGTATACGGTGCCTTCCCACAAATCACACAAGGCTTGGCGCTGGTTAAGATGAGAGTACACACATGCAGGTAGTGATATAAAGGTCCCTTGTCTGAGTCTACCACCGTTACACGCGAACATCAGTGATACGTGTTACAATGGCGTTAGCAACCAGAAAAGACACCAGTAAGGCAAACAGATGAGAATGCTGCGGGGTAGTGATGTGTCGGTCGCAACGAGCCGGCTCAAGAGCCGGCTCTTTAAGTGAACGACGGGAGCCGGCTCGCGCCAGCGAACGAGCCGGTTCTTTTTTTTGTCGGTAGGGATCTAGATCGGTATGAAGGCACATTATGCAATGTGCACATTATCCCGCTTATTACACGGCCACATTCTCAACAAAGTAACGACATGACTCCCAATATTATTTGAAATGCTTTTATGGATTTAGAAAATGATTTTATTGATTTAAAAAATAGTTGTATGTATTGATTTAAATTGACATGCATCCGTTAAGAAAAATAGTCCGTTGTTACTGTTTGAACTAACGTAGCAACGGCAGGAACTGCTTCGATAGTGTTGTTGAGGAGCTTTTTGATTACAGATTTGAAAACATCGTTGCTTGCGTTCAAAGTAGCACAATTCATTATTTCAAACCTTGGAAAGTATCTAGATATCCCTGCCCTAATGCCAAAGTAACTGTCAACTGAATATGTGTCGCCGTTTGATGTCTATGTCTGGACCGCTGCGTAAAAAGGAGGGTTTCTGCCACATTACTTCTCTTCTTACTTCTATAAGAATAAAACACGGAGGAGGGAGATCTCTTTTTCTCCCCTTCTTCTGAGAGCCCAGCAGCTGATCTCAGAGCACGCTCCCCTCTCCTGCAGGGGGGCGTGGTCAGCTGAAGCTCACAGAATCGGCCTTTTCTTTAAATATAATTTTAAAATGTCGATACAGTAGCCTCTTTTTTAAAAATAGTTTTTATAGGTGTTGCTATCTGTTTTGTGTAGCGTGGTTCTACAAGCAAGTCAGTGCATTCATTGGGTGGTATCAGAGAGTTACAAGGGTCTGTAAATGCAATGAAAACATTTGGCCACAGCAAATCATTTATATTAAACATGTAATTTGTACTTTTGAATACTTCAGTACAAAGGATGTATTGAATAATACTGAAAAGTGTTTAATGTTTTGATAATGCTGGAAAACACTGTATTGTGTGTTTTAGGCTATCTAATCAAATGTATTAAAATCTGAATTACATAACATTGTATTGGCTGTCAGTCATGATGGAAGAGTAAACAAGTTAAGTTACAGCATGTCCACCATCTGCATATACATTAAGCCCTTACCACATTGTGCCTCATATACTGTAAATGTTAGACCCAGTGACAGGCTTGCATGAAATGTCTTGCATAATACTTAGTAAGGAGGCCATAATATTTTTGACTCATGGCTGAAGTTAAGTTTCTCCAGCTCTCCCCAGGTTGGCAAAAAAATGCATCTCAAAATGCATCAGATTGATGCTTTAAAATATGGAATATTCAAAATTCCGGGGGAGCATGCCCCCGGACCCCCCGGACCCCCCTAGAGGGATAATATCCTTCTCACCTTTTGCACCCCTGACCCGTCTTCATGCCTGATGTATGCTAGCAGCAACACACAGAGTTAACTACATTATACAAACATGGGTTAATGATTAGAGGTAACTGAGTTATTTAGTTTGTTAAAGTTTCAGCTATTCTGTTTACAGTTCTGTCGTCACATTNGGAAAAGAGTGAGACAGGTAGCGCGCAAAAATAAAAGTGGAACCGAGAGTGGTACGAGAGACAGAACGAGAGCAAGACAGACAGACATTACGAGAGCGAGACAGCTCGCTCTCGTAATGTCTGTCTGTCTTGCTCTCGTTCTGTCTCTCGTACCACTCTCGGTTCCACTTTTATTTTTGCGCGCTACCTGTCTCACTCTTTTCCGGCCTCCAGCTTTTCCTGCTGGAGCCCGCCGCTTAAAGGTGGGGGGCGCGGACCGGCCATAGAGCCCATAGAGTTAAAGGTAGTGGACTGTAACCTGTAAAATCCATAGATTTAGGAGGTCCCCTAGTGGCCGTTAGCTGTACAAATCCATAGATTAGCCGCACCGTTATATAAGCCGCAGCGTCGAAAAATGGGAGAAAAGGCGCGGCTTATAGTCCGAAAATTACGGTATTTCGGATTTCTGACTTTTATCAGATTTCTTACATTTTTTTCAAAGTTCTGACTTCTCGGATGTCTGAACTTTTTTTTCTGACCTTTTTCCTAAACTGACTTTTATATTCAGACGAAGCTCAGACCGGCCTCTTTCATGCCTGGGTTATTCAAGGGGATCTTCATTAATCTTTGCATTATCTGCATTCATGAAATGAAGCAGATCAGTATCACTCACCAGTGTCCATGCACGGTACTGATAATATCTAAAGTTAGGACAGTGTATTTTAGGATATGTATTAATTGCAGACGTATGACAGATTATAAATCGACTGCATCTATATCTCACTTTCCTTTTCATGTAATCTTTTGTTATTTAGCAATTACATTTCAAAAGCCTGTCACATGGAAAGTGTTCCTCCTTCTGTTCCCTGCCTTCAAACTAGATGCTTCCAATCTTCTGGTCCGAGTCGTATTGTTTTTGATTATTCTAAAAGTAATTATATTGTCACAATCAATGGAATGAAGTTAATTGCTCCCTCTTAAATAGAGTGCTACATTTTGCCCTAGTGACATGCAGGCAGGGTGCTTCCTATCTTTAGGGTTTGATATCTGTAGGTGTAGATTTCAATCTGCCGTCCAGACTCCTGCACCTTCAATCTTTCTCCCAGACAATGCAGTTTGTTAACCGGCACAATGTGACCACGCACCATCACATGAACTCTCTATTGTTATCTCGTCTTTAAGCCTTTACTTCTCTCTCTTCTTTCTGTCTTTCCTCCCACTCCCCTTTATCCTCTCAGTCTTTCTCGATGCCTCGCTGTTGAGCAGATGATTCGTAATGAGTTATTGACGACGTCCTTTTCTTCAGGACTTCGCCGCTGTCCCAGAAAACATTCATCTGTATTTTTAGATATTGGGATTTTGGTGATAGTGTGGCCGCCTGTTGACCCGTCAGAGATACTCAAATACTCCACTTGTATAACTTATATTCAGAGGTGGGAGAAGTACTCAGATCTTGTTCTTGAGTTAAAGTAGAAGTACTCAGATCTTGTTCTTGAGTTAAAGTAGAAGTACTCAGATCTTGTACTTGAGTAAAAGTAGAAGTACTCAGATCTTGTACTTGACTAAAAGTAGAAGTACTCAGATCTTGTACTTGAGTAAAAGTAGAAGTACTCAGATCTTGTACTTGAGTAAAAGTAGAAGTACTCAGATCTTGTACTTGAGTAAAAGTAGAAGTACTCAGATCTTGTACTTGAGTAAAAGTAGAAGTACTCAGATCTTGTTCTTATGTAAAAGTACCAGATCTTGTACTTGAGTAAAAGTAGAAGTACTCAGGTCTTGTTCTTGAGTAAAAGTAGAAGTACTCAGATCTTGTACTTGAGTAAAAGTAGAAGTACTCAGATCTTGTACTTGAGTAAAAGTAGAAGTACTCAGATCTTGTACTTGAGTAAAAGTACTCAGATCTTGTACTTGAGTAAAAGTAGAAGTACTCAGATCTTGTACTTGAGTAAAAGTAGAAGTACTCAGATCTTGTACTTGAGTAAAAGTAGGAGTACTCAGATCTTGCACTTGAGTAAAAGTAGAAGTACTCAGATCTTGCTCATAGATATTTGTGTGTCTTGCTGTAGCTCTTACGTTGATTTTTGGAGTTTTCAATAAATGAGAAATCATCAGTCAAGTGTACGACCATCTTTCGGAGGGATATGCTACAGTCTATATCATAAAATATCAATACTTGGCGTCCGCGTATCGATACAATATCTCGATACTATGCGGTATCGATTATTTCCCCCACCCCTAACGGAAACCCCGGTTCCTACCTCTATGGGGCCGATGGATCTGAGGAGGTTCTGCAGTTGTGCGTCAGTAGTAGAAGAAGAAAGGCCTTCGATGGAAACGGTGCAGCGTTCAGTCTCGGCTGCTTTCGGACTTTGTCTCGTGGACATTGGCCGACCTCGACCAACCGGAGCGACCCCTCGCCCTCGTCCCCGTGCCGAAACGACCACCTACACCCCACGCAAAGTGTGAGAAAAAACGCCCACATTTGGTAAAAAAAGAATAAATGAAATCGGGGGAAGGGTGAGGAGGAAAAAGCGGCGGCAAGCGGCGGAGATACAGAAGATTTTACATTCTTTCAGTTATTATGCTCCAAATATCTGGAACTAACTACCAGAAACATGCAGGAAAGACGTTCTATCAAATCATATCACAATATGAAAGATAGGGGTTAATAAGATAAGACTTTATTCATCCTGAAGGAAACAGTTGTGCCAGAGTTACAGAAATACAATAAACACAGCAGCATAATAATAAAATACCTTTTCCCAATCATTTGTGTCCACTTTAAGTGTCTCCTCAATGATGGTGTGTTTGTGCTTTTACCTCTTAGAACATTTAACAAATCGTACGGTGTCCTTGAAAGACTCCTTAAATAAAATGTATTATTTGTATTATTAAAACTGTACACTAACAGCGCAGTAAAAAGAGAATTTAATATCTAAAGGAAACAAAGACGGTCGCATAATTAATGTAAATAACGTAGTGGCAGATATTTAATTGCACGTTATTATAGATTAATAATAATAATTATGGTATTTATTTTGCAGGTAGCGTTGATGTGGAAGTTCTCAGTTCCCTTTACTGAAGAGTTATTGATACAGAAGCTTTCAGTTATAATGCTCCAAATATCTAAAACAAACCATTACTTTGAATTGCCTTGTGTTGAAAGGTGCTATATAAATAACCTTTCAACCGTGTGGAGACGAGCTATACTCCGCACAAAGAACGTTTTAAAACCCGCTGCGTGTGATTTCCCTCTCACATGATTGACTTATCATATCTCTACACTGACGCCAAAACATGATGCATGGCATATCTTCATTTGAGCTTGAGAGGTATGTGTTTTCTTCTGCAGAGGAGGAGGAGGGAAAGAGTGAAGTGAAAGGGAATATTTTGTGTGTGTGTTGGGGGCGGGGGAGCGTACGAGCCATGCAAGAGTTGTGCCGACTGCCGTAGCTTTTCAGCGTCACTGAGTTTGGTTTCTGTGACAGCTGACAGGCGTAGAAAGAGGCCGAGGGACCTTATGTTACCCTCACGTGTTACACTGCACTCAAATTGTCAATATACTGCTGCACCTGGCATACTGTCCTGTCTTATTATCACTGCTGCTGCTCCGTCGGTATTCCACCGGTGAGGCAGCCGTCGTCAATTACGCCCAAATCTTTCACCGTCACCTCGTATATATTTCTATTTTCTAGTCTTTTTCAAATGATGTGAAATGTGTTGTTTTAACAGGTCGCTGTGACGGAGAAAAGGTCACAATTTGGGATCAATAAAGTCTTATCTTACGTTATGGAAGCATGCTCGATGGAAGTCTTCATAAGCTCAAAATATATCTGTTCACCTTTTAGGTAGCTCACACTTTCTCAATGCACTCAGTTTGTGTTATTATTTAATATCATCCCATCGCTGACTTTATTTCAAGTGGTTATCACAATGTGAATGTGCCCATGTCTCTCACCGTCACCTTGTATATATTTCTATTCTTTTTCAAATGATGTGCATTGTGTTGTTTTAACATGCTGATGGGACGGAAATAATTTACCAGTTTGGGATCAATTATTAAGTTAATCTTATCTGACATTATGGAAGCAAAGCTCAAAATATATCTGTTCACCTTTTAGGTAACAGTCTCTCAATGCACTCTGATGCATCTTAAACTGTTTCTATTTGATTTAATATCATCCCATTGATGTCATTATTTCAAGTTGTAACCACAATGTGAATTTGCACCATCCATAGATCACATTTTCAGTCTTTGCTCATTCCTGTGTATTTTTCTGTCTTTTACCGGCAACGGTTTTCTTTGTGATGTCAACTTTCTGTGACTGTTTTTTTATGATTGTATTTACTTGCACTATTTGATCTGTTTCTTGATCGACATAACTTCAGCTCTGTACGAATGACAATAAAAGCCTTGAGATCTTTAATCTTTTATTTCAGAGCCCCACACTGTTAACATAGATATATTGTCAGTGTTGCCCAGGGGAAAGCATGCAGCGGTTCCTCACATACCCTGTTCTGCTGTGGGGTGACTCCTCGTCCAGCTGGAGCTGCTGCTGCTGCTGCTGCTACTGCTCCTTGTTGCCCCGCCATCGTTACCTTTCTTTGGGTCAGAGGTGATGCCGTCCAGGTGCCTTGTTGTTGTTGTTGAACTGGATTTCCAACACCAACTCCTACACCCTGTAAGATGGAAGAACGACACTATTTTGAGCTATTTTGCATATTAATCTTATTTATATATTGTATTTTCTCTATGTTAATGTTATTGATGGATGTGTCGATGAATCATAGCGACATCCACATATGGTGGAACGCATGATACCCATAACACGCCGTATGGCTTCGAATCTTATGTTTAAAATAATGCTGTCAAAATTATCGCGTTAACGGCGGTAATTCATTTTTTGAATTAATTGCGTTAAAATATTTAACGCATTTAAGGCATGTGCAGAATGGCCCGCCCCATACATCCCACCAGTGGCAGCGCCAGGGTATGGCTGGGGTAGGATACACCCATACCAAGAAATGGCTTAGCCCCACCTTAGCCCCACCATGAAAAAT
The DNA here is from genome assembly GCF_000735185.1 of Notothenia coriiceps. Taxonomy (NCBI): domain Eukaryota; kingdom Metazoa; phylum Chordata; class Actinopteri; order Perciformes; family Nototheniidae; genus Notothenia; species Notothenia coriiceps. Next base: position 2,030,446 of record NW_011351700.1, on the reverse strand, counting down.
GATGTTAAAGTAAGCAAAATAAAGTCCGCCAACTCGCGCGGAGTAAATTGCACAGACAGCAGTTAGTAAGATTGATTTCAGTAGCCACTTGTCTGGAAATACCGAAGACTAGAAACGGTTTTGAAAACTTTTGTCACGTAGTGATCGTCTTCTCAATAGAACATCTTTGATAATGTCTTCTGGCCAATCAGAATCAAGATAACGGCGTGGTGTTGTTGCAGGAAGTCTCGACGGAGAATACTTTTGCTGTAGTGTAGTACGTGTAGTACAGGGGTGCACCTAACTGGTACGCAGGTTATGTGCGTAATCTGAAATGCGTACCGTCACTTGTGTCCAGGGACGCCGTAAGGGGGTGAAAGGTTAAGACGATTCTAAGGGCCCGTGACTGACAGGGGCCCCAAACAATTTTAGAACATTAAGAAAAAAATGTAAGTAACCTTTCATCAACAATTAACATTAAAGAGCCTGTGACACGAGTTTCCCCCATCATCCAAACCCATCAATTTGAGTAAATA